>NW_027069713.1:371738-469760 GCF_002906115.3 Quercus suber
AAAAAAAAAAAAAAAAAAAATCTTGAAAAGAGAAGTGCTCATCATCTTAAAAAGGGAAGAGCTTGTCAAGAGGATCCCAGCAATGAAAAGATTGAGGTATGTGACAAAATAATGTCGTCATTTAAGGTAACACATTTACCTTTGTCTCTTTTATATTCGTCTATAAAAATTTACACCTAGTAAGGTTTCATGCAAAAATGTATGTGCTACTAGACCCATCAAAAAAGAGGTAATACTCTAGGATTACAAGAAAATAAGAAAAAGGCCCACTTAGGCTATTGGTAACTTATTATTTATATATGAATTGTTCTAAAATTCTTGTCTAACCAAGTCTTGGCAAGTGCATGTGCAACTTAATGCAGATATCAACATGGCTTCAAGAAGGTCCAAAACGACATAACGTCAAGGAATCTTTCTAGCAACAAGTGACAAGATTCCTTAAATGGAAGTAAGTCACCAAAAAATGGCTAAGTGATAAGATTCCACCAAGACGGATGTAAATCACTAACGAATCCTAAGTGACAAGATTCCTTAAATGGATGTAAGTCACCAAAAAATGGCTAAGTGATAAGATTCCGCCAAGACGGATGTAAATCATTGATGAAGTCTAAGTGACTAGATTCCTTAAGTAGAGTCTAAGTGACAAGATTCCTTAAGTGGATGTAAGTTACCAAAAAATGGCTAAATGATAAGATTCCGCCAAGATGGATATAAATTACTGACGAAGCCTAAGTGACAAGATTCCTTAAATGGATGTAAGTCACCAAAAAAAAAAAAAAAAAAAAAAAAAAAAAAAAAAAAAAAAAAACAAAGGACAAGATTCTGCTAGACCGATGTAAATCGCTGACGAAGTCTAGTTGACGAAGCTTCGTAATTGGATGTAAGTCACCTAAAAGTGGCTAAGTGACTAAATACCCTTAGATGAGTGTAAGTAGACAAGGATTCTCACACAAATGCAAGTCACGCGCAAATCAAGAATATCAAACGTTACAACTAGGAAATGAATGAAAGAAGAAGCATCGAAGTGATAAAAAATGGTCGTAAAAAAAAAAAATCACCTCGCTCCTCAGCAGTGATAAAAAATGGTTGTCCAAAGAAATTACCTTACTCTTCAGCAGTGATAAAAAATGATCATCCAAAGAAATTAGCTCACTTTCAAGATCAAGCTATAATCCCTTGAACGTCCAAAAAGACCTTCAAAAGGCAGATACTAAGAAGTCGTCGCAAAAATACTGTCGTTCTTGAAGAAGAAAGTAGTTGAAGAAAAAGAAGTATGAATCTAAACAAGTCAAGGATATTCCCAAAGCCTGACTAGCACAAAGCAAAATTAGACTTAGGAATGGGGGGCAATTGATGAGTCCATAAAAACTATTAAGGTCGTCCATCTTAATGGACGGTCATTGCGTCATTAGTAGGCCATCAAAGATTTATGAGTAACCGCCCAACACATTCAAAGGCCTTAAACCCTTTCATCAAGACAAAGAACGTTACAATTAGGGTAATAATCACCCTCATTTATGTCCAACAGCTACCTAAGTCACCTATAAAAGGGACAATTTGTCCATTTGCTAAGGTACGTCAAAAACTACTACAAAACACTGTTTATATACAACAAATATGTGTTGACATTAACTTAAGCATCGGAGGCTCCCCCACCGGGCACAATCCGGTGGTCTCTTCAATCAGTCCCTCCTTTATTTTGCAGGTCCTACAAGATTGTCAAAAGCTTCGGATTGGACGAGTGACCCAACTGACGATTTTGGCATCATCAATAAATATTCAAGGTGACTAGGCGTGTTATTTTGATGGTGGCATAAAATATGACTTCGTTTTGAAAAAATATGGAAAATCACATAACAATATAGTTAAATGTGTGTGAACTTGTGCCTTTTAGTTTTTGGTACTCATTGACAGTTAATTTTTTATTTTGGGTTCTAACAAGTGTCTTAAGGGTTAACTTATACAATTATTTCGGTGCCAACAATGTCTTGAGGGCATCAAGGTGTATTTAATAATTTACTAAATGATTTTTTTTTTTTTGGTAATTTTTTCAAGAAATAAAGTCAAATTATACACAAAGGCAAAAAAAAGAAAAAAAAATAAAAAAAAGGTGTCCTTTATATTTTATTAAGTGAGTTTTTGGTAATTTTCTCAAGAAATAAAGTCAAATTATTCACACGCACAAAAAAGAAAATAAATAAGAAGAAAAGAGAATACAGTTGTTTTTTATTATGTTGTTTGCCACAATAAGTAAGGGATGATACCTTCGGCCATTGGCTACAATTGCCTTAAATTGTTCTTAGTGAATGAGCTTGAATTTTTTGGATTATCACTTGCTTTGTGATTGTTTTGTGACATGGATTATGCGGGGTACAAGAATTTAAATAAGGTAATTGAAAGCTCGAATTTGTGTGAAAACACAAGAGCTGTTTAGACCCCCAAATTAAAATTTCGGCTCAGTTGATTTTACTCTAATTTAAGCTAAGTGTGGAATAAAGTAAATGCGAGCAGTAAACAATATAACTACTTTAAGCCATATTCATCAAATCATAGTAGTAAAATGAAAGTAAAAAGAGAAGAGAAGAAGAATGCAAACACAAAATAATATACCGATGTGTTATCGAAGAGGAAACTGAAGAACTCGGCGAAAAACCTCTCCGCCGCCTTCCAAGCTATAAATCGATCCACTAGAGAATGAGTTGGAGTACACGAATAATAAAAGACCCTCCAAGCCTAGTCTACCCTATGTACTTGAGTCTTCTAAACTCTTGCTACCAACTGACATGACAAAGCCTTGTCTTCTCTAACTCTCCAGATCATGCAATTCAGCCCGATTGCATCCACCAAACAAATAGCTTCTTCCAATACTTCCCAGCAGCACCAAAACCTCACTTTACACTCAAGATGGGTGTGGTAAATGTTTGGGATCAACTTCTCAAGGATTCGGATATAGAGAGGTAGAAGTTGAGGAAACCCACAATGGATTGTGTAGAGGATTGTGGGTATGACAATCTTGCTCTCTCTCAAGGATAATGGCTAGGGTTTTCTCTCTGAAAAGCACTTATCACAATATGTGGGTAATGTAGGTAGAGACCTGGTGTATCAGATATGATAAATTAGCAAAACAGAATGTTTCGCGGGTATCTCGCAGTAAGGCCTTACTCGCGAGACACTCGCGAAAACTAGCTGTTACCATCTGTCATGACACTTCGCATTCCAGTCATGTGCTGAGCACATGCTTCATTATGCGGGAAGACTTCTCGCTAGCTACCTACAAAAACACCTTTGATCTTCAATGAGTCTTGAGTCTTCACACTCTCTCACACACAATCCTTACAATGAAATTCCATATAAAATACAAGGTACAAAAAATTGAACAAAATTACAATTAAATTTGACACGGAATTAAAGCCAACACAAATTAGTTGTAAATCACAACTTTATAGTAATAGTGCCACATGTCATACCCATGGCCGAGGGGGCCATTATCGTGCTGAGGAGGTCATAATGTAGAGAGAGTTTTGGAGAAAATGTTAGCCATGACATGACTAAAGGGATGGTGGCTGCCATCACATTTAATGCATCCCACCAAACTTCTTGGTTGCATTTATGTGGAGAAGACTTTGAACAGTACTATCTTGGCTGCCGCAACTCACAAGGAGTTTGGGAATGTGTCTAATAAGACAAACACTCAAGTAGTAACTTGGATGATCAACAAATGGAGGGTTAAGATCATCTAAAGAGAGCTATATAATGCAAGAGACCCTCTAGGGAGAGGGGATCAGAAAAACCTATAAAGAAAACACTATAGCAACAAGAACTAAAATTGTATTTAAGTCTAAAAGAATTATATTCAAGAACCCCTCTCCTCGAACTTTGCTGAGGAAGGATTTCTTTGCATAGAGCTTGTCTTTCTTTGCTTTCTTACTGTCTTTAATCCACTGTGTGTGCTGCTTGATCCATTGAAACCTAGTTTTTAAGTCCACTCTTTACAAATTTATTGTGTTGGGCTCTTTGAGCCTGAATCCTTCTACCTTTTGGGTTCAGGAACCAAAATGCTGCCCTTATAGATTACATATATTTTTACTGATTCAGATACTTTAACATGTGGTGATAGTACGATTAGATCTAGAGGCTTCCTAGGTTGTGTTAATGTACACTCAACTTCAATCACCTTTAGTGTGATATAGCTAGAATGCAACCAAGGAAGTTAGGGTCTCCCTTGCACTCTTCATTTGTGTCCTAGTTTTCATCGATGTTAGGTTCATAGACTTGTTCTTCCAAATCTTCTTTGTCATCCTCTTTTTCTTGTCCCTTGAGGACAAGAGCTTTATTGGGATTTGGGACACTAGGCAATAACATGACCAAAGCCTCAGCATCTAAAGCATTAGCCCAGCTAATTTTGTTTATGAGGTTCATTTTAGTCACTCCCTTTCCTTAGTCATCTTTGCCAAGTGATGTACTATTGTGGTTGAGTTTGGTCTGAGGTGAAAATTCTGATGGTTTATTAATTGACTGGTGGAAATTACATAAGGTGTTTTACTTTGAGGTGCTTTTTAGATTGAGGTTAATTGACTAGTTCATATTTTTGAACTAGGGTGTATGGATGGTAACCTTATCTTCTCATCCTCAGATTATATTGCATCTCATCATGTATTCATCAAATTGTGATACGTAGTTAGAACCTTTTTTTTTTTCTTAAGAAGCATACCTATTCCCTTGTCTATGCAGCATACCTACCCGAGAAGATCACCCTGATAAGATTCGGGTAGGTACTTCTCGCTGACCTTTTCCTTCATTTCTATCCAATTGGTTATAGCAAATTGGTTAGGATTTCAGTTCTATCTCATCAAAGTTTAGCTCTACTTTTAAAAGTTCCATTTTTAGCAAATTTGATCTTGTTGTCATCAGATAAGTTTTAGTGTTTTACTACTTAAAGAAGGTTTAATATCTAAGCGACAGTCAAAAGTAGTGCTCAACGTATCAATCTCTCATTGGGGTCCCTGAATTTATTCCTATTGATTTGGATTCTTATGATTGGTCACACAATTCTTTATTGTCAGAACAAAATCACTTGACACTTCTCTAGGTTACTTTCTGGAAACATAGTTCCCCCTGATTTTCAACTCTTTGTATTCGACTTTCAATGGAGAATGGTTATCGAAAAATTCTGTTCGCTCTTAAAGCATATCAAGCAGGACATTTCATGACTGACAGAACTAGTTCTTGCAATTTATTGTTGCCTTGTTGGTATGTACTGGGATGTTTACATAAAGGGCCAGCAACTTGAATCACTGGCTAGTAGGAAGAGTTTTTGCAATGGAGCTAAAAATTGTGCTCATAAGAAGAATTTCTGTGTAAGTGAAAGAAATTGAGGGATTAGTCATAACAAGTTCCCTATGGAACTGTGATAATAGGACTTGAAATTTTCCTATACAAATTAGCCCATTTGAAGTTGCCATGGCATCTTGATGTATTTGCATCATACTATATGGACTGCTATGTCGTCCTTTATCTTCTATGATTTTCTCAGCGAGGTGTTTTTCAGATCAAGTCCAATGTCCAATCCATTGTAAGCGATGGGAGCATACATCCATAGTTCATCAGAGCTTAAAAGCTACAACATTCCAAACAAGACAACCAAAAAAAGATTAGAAACATATTAATACAAAAGTAGCACTACTGTTTTAACCTCATCTTTCCTTACGTACACTAACAAGGATTCCCTTTACCTTAATCTGGTGCTGTAAAAACTTCACATATTGGACAGCTTCCTCAAGCATTGTGCTAATATCAACCTGTAATACCAAAGAGCTATTTGTCAGAATTTCATTTACAACTCCAGACTTTCAGAACAATTTCTAGATAGAGAAAAGTGCTCACCTTTGTTCCATTAGGGACAAGGTTCTGCAGGACTCTCAACCTTTCATTTATTTTCTCTCTTCTTTTCTGCAACATACAAAGGTAGGACCAATTATTCAATGTCACATTCATGGGCAGGAAAATTTCAATAAAATTGGTCAACGTGCAAGCATTTGAGGGAACTTACCCTTGCATAGACGCTCTGGGGATCAGTGGCTGAACCCCTCCAGGCTATTGTTTTACCATTCAAGTTTAGAGTTACATCCCCTTTTGTGGTCAAACTTGAGGTCACTCCTACATTCAGCTCCTGAGAAGAATTGGACTCATCCTCCGAGGAGCAGCTACTTGAACTTTGCCCAGTAAGGCCAGGATTACCGTCTTCTTCGTTGTTGTCAATCATAGCAAGCTTACGATTCTTCTTTGATTGTTGAATTTGTATGCTCTTTCGGGCCTGCATTATTAAATTAGGATTTCATCAGGAATAGGAGAAAACTCGTTTTATCTTGCATAATAGTAACACTTCGCTAAGGAGTTTGTAATAATAGGATACTCACATCTTCTAAACTCCGAGCTCTTTTCTTAGAGTTCTCAGATGGGTTGTTACATTTGTCTTCTGAGATTGAATCAGGCATTGATATCTTAGATCCCCTTCTAAGTATCCAGCAGACTCTTCTGGAATTTCGTCACTCATTTCTTGGTTTAAGCAGTCATTTCCTTCAATGAGAAATGAGCTGCTGTTTTTCATGTCAGCCATACAAATATCAATGGACATGGAGCTATTCTTGGATGCTAAAATTGGATGAGAATCACTCATGTAGTAACCTTTTTGGCTCAAAATACCGCCACCAAAGTTTGAAGAAATAGAATTAGCCATATCTGAATAATAGTATGAAAATTCAGTAAGTCCTGCCATGTTCATAGATGAATCATGGCAAGGCCAAAATGCAGATGGCAAGTTATTGAGCACTTGAGCTATAAAATGAGCCTCCTCAGGAGTATACATTCCACTAAGAGAGCTCCATTGTCCTTCAGAAATGGCTCCCAAATGCTCCATATTTTGTGTGGAAGCTTATTAGAAAAAAATGGTCTTTTTTTTTTTTTTTTTTTGAAGTGTTTGAATGTTAGCACAAGCTCAATAATGGTATAGAAGGGCATGAAGATTGAACTATTTATACCAAAAGAGTATTAACAAAGGGTTGACATTTTGATACTGAACATATAATTGCCAATATATTATTAGAAGAAAAATGTCCAAATACATTATAAGAAATATGCACAAGTCCATGATAGGGCCAATGACAACTAAAGCAGATTAGAATAATGCTGATTTCAAAATATGGCCTTTGGTGCCTTTCTTACTCCACCTTAAAGCTTAAACTAAAAAGAAAAAGAATTATAAAAAGAATATTTAAGAGTCAAAAGAATATTATTGAAATAATTAAGTAGAAGAATAATTCTAAAGACACCCAATTTTACAACTTGTAGATTTGTGTGACTATGAATGATGGACACTTTCTGCTCATATGAATCCATCACTTTTTTTTAACCACTCATTATCGCACGAGTCAATAAGTTGTGAAATTGAGTGTGGGAATGGTTGTGTTCGTAGTACATAGAATGGTTGGTATAAGAAATAAAAAATAAAAAAAAAATAGTTATTAAAAAGGTTCATAATGAGAGCCGGATATGGTGAGGTGGGGAGAAGAAGAGTCTCACCTGGTGATGGAGAGAACGTGGGATGTTTTGAAAATGGTAAACATATAAAGTATGAAACAGAATGATAATGACATGCTTATGATTATAATGCCTCAAACTTGAATCATGTTGGTGTTTTAAACCAGTTTAATGTCACTCATGACTTTAATTCCAAAATTTTCACTATGTCATATAGGTATATAACCCAAAAAAAAAAAAAAAAATCACCGACTCTTTGATTAAGGGTCTGTTTGGAATCCGCTTATTTTGTTATAATTGAAAACTTTTTGCTTTAAGTACTGTAGATAAAAGTAAATGTTAGTTGAAATAGTACAGTGGAACCTATGAATAGTACCAAAAAGTGTAGTGAGACTCATGAATAGTAGCAAAAATAAGTTGAATAGTAAAATAAGTTGGCAAAAAATAAGCTAGCCAAACAAACCCTGTCTGTTTGGGATCTGTTTATTTTGCTAAAACTAAAATTTTTTTACTGAAAGTACTATAGATAAAGGTAAATGTTAGCTGAAATAGTACAGTGAGATCCATGAATAGTACCAAAAGTGCAATAGAGTTCATGAATAGTAGCAAAAATAAGTTGAATAGTAAAATAAACTGACTTTTTAATTTAGAGCCAAACACACACTAAAGCATAGGGATTAGAAAAAGAAGAAAATTACTATGTTACTAACATAAATCAAGAATGATGTTTATAATACATACTTCAATCGTTTTCTAATGTTTTCCACTGATCAGGCCTGCCCCATATGACAATTGAACCATTTTGTTTTTATTCTGTGGTCCAGGAATTCACCCAAATGAGGAGAAAGAATAAGGTGGAGATCTTTCTTTTTCTTTTTTTTTCTTTTTTTTTTTTTGAGAAAATGTCTGTGTAGACTATATTGTACTTCCGTTTGGATACAACTGAAAACTGAAAACTGAAAACTAAAAACACTGTAGCAAAATAATATTTAAATGTGTGAATAGTGCCGTGGGACCAGGAGCGGAGGCAAGGGAGGGCGAGAGGGGGTCAAGTGCCCCCCCGACCTCCAAAAAAAAAATCTGGAGTAGCAACCTAAATATTACGTTATCAAATATTTTCACCTTGACATAAATGTTCCAAACAAAACAAAACTCATACTGTTTTGGAACACTATTTTGTCTTTTTCCAAACAAAACAAAGTTTTGTGGGTCCTACTTAAAACCCATACTGTTTTTCCTTGCCACTTGTTCTCAAGCACTGGAAATTCTTTTTCCTGGAATGCTTTTCTTAGGGCAATGTGTACCACAAATAAGGTATTCCCATGTCCTCATAATAAAAAAAATATATTTAGGTTATTGTATATCAAAATAAAACCTTAGCGTTCCTTAATCTTTTTCTTTTCTACTTTAACTTTTTTATAATTTCAATTTTGAAACACTTTATTTTTACTATAGAACCAATTTTAACTACTTACTACTTAAAGATTAGAGTAAAAAATACTGAATTTTGCATAAATAAAAATACAACTTTATAATTCCTTTATATTGATTTATTTTCTCAATTTATTTTAAGGAATCAAATTACATGTTTAAATTCTATATATTTAGAATAATCTCTTAATATGATTGTTATTAACTATGATTTTTTTATTTTTTTATTTTAATAATATGAAATATATACTTATAAGCAATTGAGATTATGGAGAAGCCAAATTATAATAATGATTTAGATTCAAATTCTAAACAAACTCATATCGAGGTGTATTTTACTAATCTTCCAATTGAACAAATTAAATTATGTATGAAAAAATAAATTAGAGTTTGTATTATATTAGATTTTGTACGACAATTGCATTAATAGTATATAATTCTATATCTATTTTGTTATGAACATCAATTAATAATATTTAGATTAATTTTACTTTCAATCTTGTCTTTTAATTTTGCCCCCCCCTAAACTGAAATCCTGGCTCCGCCACTGCATGAGACCTATTTTTAATGAAAAAGTTGATAAAAATTGAGAATTGTGAGACCTGTGAACAGTGCTCGGTGCACTGTTTACTGGCTGAAAGTCAAATAATGCAGCTACTGTTCATTGAACAGTAGCCGCACTACACCTGAAACTCTTGAAAACAAAAAAAAAAAACAAAAAAACAGAAAATGCAAAACTGACCAAACGCAAAACGCAAACGCCACACCCAAACGCACACTTAATAAAAAGAGCACGTGACTCGGCATTTATTGTCAAAATTGTATAAATTAGAGTATACTGGGGAGAAACTATCTTCTGGTTCACGCGTGGTTTATTTGAATTCTTGTGGGTTGAATTCTTGTGGGGCAACTGTCAATCCTTAGATCTAAGGGCTACCTCTCATTTATGTCTACGCCAGTACGGATCCAACAGTTGGGATGTCATGAGTTTTGGGTTGACCCTAGAAAATGGTCGGTGATATATATAATGGAAAAATTGAAATGTATGGAAAAAGTTCTTTCTAATTTTTTTAAAAAAATACTAAATATTTTAACACACACACGAAAAAAAAGAGAAGACTAAATTAAAGAAAATAAATGTGTAAAGACAAAGTATATATAAAGTTAAAATGGTTCATGATATTATTAGAGAAAAAAAAATGTCAAAGATAAATATCTAAAGTCAATCGATTAATATATTTAATAGGGTCTGGTTAATGTTCTTAAGGTATATATTAATAATTTATTTTGAGAAAATTTTTATGAGAATTGAAAAAGTCGTCAAAACAGTAAATTGCTTTTTCGCTTTTCTATAAAAAGTTTACTAATGTATGCCCTAAAGGCACACATTAGTAAAACCTTATTTAATATTATCAAAAAATTAGAGAACCAAATCAATAAAAAAAAATGGTGATGTGGTTGATGATTCAGTCCATTTTAGTCTATTTTGGTTCACTTCAATCCATTCAGTTCACTTCGATCCATTTCAGTCTACTTCGGTCCATTCATCAATTTCAGTCCAATTCGGTTTACTTTGGTCCAATTTTAGTCCACCTTGGTCTATTCAATCTACAACAGTCTATTCGGTCCACTTCGGTCTATTTTGATCCATTAGGTTCATTTCAGTCCATTCGACCCATTTTAGTTTACTACAGTCCATTTTGATGCACTTACTTAAGAATGGAAAAAATAAACGTTTAAGTTAAGAGTACCTATTGTGAAAGACCGTAGGGATGCTCTCAAAAAAGAGATTCGGGTGCTTTAAGGCACATCTCTTTTTGGATAAGTGGTGTGGAGTCGCCACTTATTTTTTGTACAAAAGAAAAAAGAAAAAAGAAATATAATTACATTTTCAAAAAACTTCGAATGTCATTGATTAAAAAAAAAAAAAAAAGAGAGTACAATTTGGTGGATTAACCTTACGGCCAAAGTCCTAGTTACAATCTATGCAAAAGTTACAAAGCTTTGGTCCTATTTACATTCTACCAAAATTAAAGACAAAACACTAGTCTACCTATCCAAAATCCTAAGTTGAAGGGCTAAGTTATGGAATAGGAAGGTGTTAGGCACCTATTTCACCCAGATAGAATCTAGTCTTCCATACTCTAATGACCATTATATACCCTTTTTGTACGATGTTAAATGATATATTATAACACACATGACAAACACTTGACAAAGTTAATTTAAATAAATTTGTCTTCTGAACATGTCCTCTTTTTAAAGAAAAATCAGTTCTGTCTTGGAAATTAAATAAAATAAGATTTGGTTTGTAAAAATCAGATCTATTTTTGTAAAGTAAATAATAATAATAATAAAAAACTTTTAAAAGAGAATTCACAATCATGAGACAAACTTACTATGCATGCATCACATATTAAAAGGAAAGACTTTAACCTAACTCTTAATTTCTTCTTTGAAATTTCAAAATCTGTAATTTTATAAAAAAGAAAACATTTTCAAAAAAATTCAGATATGTATTTAATAAAAATACAGATAAGTTTTGAAAGCTCGGATTTGTGATAAAACCTAAGAGCTTGTTTAGACCCCAAATTAAAATTATGGCTTAATTGCTTTTACTCTAACTTTAACAAAGTGTGGAACAAGAGTAAATGAAGCGTAAAAAATCGAAACTACTCTAATGCATAAACATGAACAACAAACAATAAATGTAAAGTACAAGAGTAAGGGAAGAGATATGCAAACACAAGATAACACCAATACAAGTTATCGAAGAGGAAATCGAAAAACTCAGCAAAAAACCTCTCCGCGACCCTTCAAGTCGAAATCGATCCACTAGAGAATAAAGTTGGAGTACACAAATAACAAAAAACCCTCCAAGCCTAATCTACCCAATGTACTTGAGCCCTCCAAACTCCTGCTACCAACAAACTTCTTGGAGTCATGTCTCCTCTAGCTTTCTGGACCTCGTAATATGCCCAATTGCATCTACCAAGCCTTACCGACTTCTTTTGGCAAATCCTCAAAACTTCCCAAACTCCAAAACACTCTCAACACTCTAAATAAGTGTGAGTTGTGTTTGGATACAAATCTCCTCTCAAGGTATGCTAATGGGAGAGGGAAGGAGAAGAGGCTACAATGATTTCTCACTAAGGATGAGTAGCTCTCTCTCTAAAGGTGTGTTGTGTTGTAGAAAACCTATCTAGGGTTTTTTTCTCTAAATAACCTTTTTACTTTTGTGGGTAATAATGGTATAAATAATATGAGTGAAGGGTAAGAAAGTCACACTTAAAATTTTCTAAGCAAAATGCTTCGCGGGTATCTCGCGAGATGGCCTGTCTCGTGAAGTACTCGCGAAATGCAGCCTGACACTTGACTCTTCAACTTCCAACATGTTCTTCTCACATGCTCTTTTCGCGGGTTACTCTTCTTATGAACTTCTTGCGAGCTAGTTGTGAAACTGTACTGATTCTTCATTTCATGCTCGATTCTTCACCAACTTAATACTAAACCAAATACAATAAAATCCCACAAAATACAAGGAAATAATTTAATGCACTTACAATACTTTTTGTCATGGAATAAAGCCAACATAAAATATAGTTGTAAATCACAACTTTTTGTCATGCATTTACTGACTTCTTTTGGTAAATCTCCAAAACTTTCCAATCTCTAAAACACTCTCAACACTCTGAATAGGTGTGGGTTGTGTTTAGGTACAAATCTCCTTTCAAGGTATGCCAATGGGAGAGGGAAAGAGAAGAGGCTACAATGATTTCTCACTAAGGATGAGTAGCTCTCTCTCTAAAGGTTGGTGTGTTGTGTTGTAGAAAACTCATCTAGGGTTTTTCTCTCTAAATAACCTTTATACTTTTGTGGGTAATTAGGGTATATATAGTATGGGTAAAGGGTAAGAAAGTCACACTTAAAATCCTTTAGGCAAAATGTTTCGCGGGTACCTCGTAAGATGGCCTATCTCGCGAAGTACTCGCGAAATGCAGCCTGACACTTGACTCTTCAGCTTCCTGCATGTGCTTCTCACATGCCCTTTTCGCGAGTTACTCTTTTTGTGAACTTCTTACGAGCTAATTGCAAAACTGCACTGATTCTTCATTTCATGATCGATTCTTCACCAACTTAATACTAAACCCAATACAATAAAATCCCACAAAATACAAGGAAATAATTTAATGCAAGAACACTTTTTGTCACGGAATAAAGCCAACATAAAACATAGTTGTAAATCACAACTTTACAAGTTTTATGACCAGAAAAATACAAATCTATATTTAAGGAAAATACATATCAGTTTTGTGTTTGAAAAAATTCAGATCTGTATCTAAGGAAGATACAAATCTGTTTTGTGTTGAAAAAATAATTTAGATCTATATCTAAGGAAGATACAGATTAGTTTTATGTTTGAAAAAAAATCAAATATGCATTTAAGGAAGATACAGATCTGTTTTATGTTTGAAAAAAATTCAGATTTGCGTCTAAGGAAGATACATATCTGTTTTATGTTTGAAAAAATTAGATCTGCATCTAAAGAAGATACAAATCAGTTTTGATGACCATTAACAGATTTTGAAATCAAAGAAACAAATTAAAACAAACAATCAACTAAAGAACATGTTAAAGAAAATTTCAACTAAATATCTAGGCATAGCAAATATGAATTTAGAACAAGGCACAATAAAACATATTAATCATATTCATGCAACAAACAACAACATGCTAATTAATGGAAAAGAAGAGAAAAACAGAAGACATAATTAAATACCTCTTGCATGAGCATGCTCTTCGACAGAAGAATATTTTAGAAATAAAAAAAAGTTTTCACCTCTTTGAGGTCTAAAATACTTTACTTACAAAAAAGAAGTTCTTAAAGTAAAAGCCTCGAGAACATCTTTGACGTAAGGGCAGCAAAGAAGTCAGAAGAGAAGAGCCCCTAATTTTGATTTTTTTCTCCTCTATTTATAGAGGTTAGGATGCTTAGAAAATAAGCTGGATGAGATCAGATACTAATTGAAATGCGTCATTATCTCTAAAAAGTCAAAAAAAAATAGGCTTTATCTCAATCAGGAAGCACCCAAGTCAGGCCGAGTGTTTGGGCCAATCAGCACTTGCCATATGCCAATCAGCACTCCAAGAGTGCTGATAGGCCCTCTTGGGTGCTAGGCCCACGTTTGAGTTTTGGTCCAATTTGGACTCTTTTTTTGAGGATTTTTGAGCTGGATATTGCACATAGATGCATTTTTAATCCGTATTCTAAAAATTAATCCATTTTTCTTGATATTCAAGTCTTTAAAGTGATAATGATCTTGTAGATAAATATTCTAAAAAGACTTGATTATCCATAATTTCTTTGTTATCTGATTATTCACTTTATTTCCATGCAAGCAAGCTTTTTCTTTTTTACACTAACCAACAACCAATCACAAAATTATTTAATTAATTTTAATTGTTTAACCAATCATAACTAATTTAAATTAATCATGCGTGGTTGGTTTCACCCAAACAAAATGCATGCAGACCGTAAAAACTTGATCATGTGATATCTTTCAATTTGACGGTCTGATTAGGGAATCGAACATGCCGTCGCGGTCGTTAGAATCTCAAGATCATTTTTATGATATGCAATGAATGAATAAATACATGTAATGCAACTCTAAATTTCGGGTTTATGAATGGTCACTTTAGCTATTTTCCAAGATTAAATTATGGGTACAAAATTGAATGTCTACACCTATTATAAATCCAAATTGTTCAATTTAATGATTTGTGGTATTATCTTTCTTTATATTCTTTTTTCCCCTTAGCTAATATTAGTATTTTATTTTTTGAAAGAATTACACAATTTTAGGACTTTGATATAATCAATATATACGTAAAAGCAGAGATCTCATGCGGGAGTGCATGAGGTCCTGCCAAGTGGCGCTCTGATTTTGCATTTGCTCTTTTTTAACTCTTTCATTAAGTTTTTTTTTACTGTTATCCAGAAGTTCACATTAACTTATTTTACTGTTATCTCATTAATACCTCATTAATTGCTTAAGCTTATACCACACATTTCTCTATTCTTTGTGTCTTTTAGTGTTGTGAAATTTGAAAGTACTCACAAGTGCACGAATTGTACCGAAGTATAGTTTGACAAGAACGAGGTTGAACCCATAGGGACTTGAATGAACGTAGGAAAATTAATCAAATCTTAATCAAATTCATCCTAATCTAGTTTAATAAAAATTGGTTGTTTGAAATTAAATAAAGCTAAGAAAATAATTAAACTAAGCAAAGATATAATATAAAGCAGTAAAGAGATGTAAACAATCTAGAGAAAGGAGTTAGGGTTTTGGAATCCGCCTTGTAAGTCATATCAGCATATATTTATGATCATTAATTTTTTCCAACCACTGCATGATAATTTAGAAATCAATCTTGCTATCATGGAAAAAAGTCTCTTTAAAATCCTTATTTTAAAAGTTGAACGCATGTTCTTCTTCGCTTCTTAAGTATAAAATCAAATCATCAATTGTATCCATTGACAAACAAATCACAAGAGATATCCAATTTTAAAATCAAACAATCATAATCCAAGCATTTAATTAATTAATATAAATCCTAAATCATGAGAAAAAAAAATGATTGAACTCATATCTAGAATCCTATCTTAGTCAATTGATGTAAAGCAAGAACAATTTAAATCATTAAAGAACAATTATTGTGGAAAAAATCAAATCACATAAATATTACTAATAATCCTTAATAAGGTTTCATCCTCAACCTTAATTGAAAATGTACGTTTTTAGACCCCTTAACACAAGTTGTTTAACCTAATTTTAAGCCAAGTTAATTAACAAGTTCGTTAATAGGATCTAGGTTAAACCAACATTTGTAAAACAGATATAATGCAAAAAAATAAAGAACACAAAGATATGATGATCCAGGAAAACCTAACCGGTAAAAAACCTGCGGAGGATTTAACCTAGCTATCCTCAAGGTAAAAACATATCCACTATGAAAGTATTGAAGTTTTTACAATAAGACTTAGACCATTAACATCATATTGCTACCTGAGTAGAAAACTTACTACCACAATCACGTGACAGCTTTTAGTCCACGGACTACTTCTTTCTTTGATCTGCAGCTACCACAAGTTCTCTTACTTATGACTTTGAGACTCCACTCAAAGGTTTCAGATCTTCTTTATAGTTCTTTATGTAACAACTGAAGAGATCATCAAGTTCTTGACACAAATCTTAATCTTGATAACTCTATGTGTGTGTATGAAGATAAACATCTTTCAGATCTCCCAGAAGATTCAACACACAACACTTAAAAGACCTCTAAAACGTAGCTAGGGTTTTTGCTTTTATACTTTGAGTGAAATACAAAACCCTACATGTCGTACGGGCTTGGGCTGAATTGGAAATTCTGCAGAAAATTAAATCTACTTGACTTTCGATCGATCAAATCTAATTTTTGATCGATCGAGCCTTGCAGATTTTGACCAATAAATTCTGCAATCACTTGATTCCAATTTTATATTAAACCATACTTTGAGCAAGTCTAAACCTAGACTCTATGTTTTGATCATGGCTTGCCAACATAATACATATTGAAGTTTTAATACATTAATTCCTAAAGTCTTAGAACCTAACAGCAAATTTAACTACCCATAAAAATTGACAAATAAATAAATAAATAAATAAAACAAAATACTAAGCATTAAACTTGACAAAAAATAAAATAAAATAAAGTTAGAGTGAAAGAGATAAGTCATAATGCTAGAAAAAAGTAGGAAGCCACATGTGGAATTGCATCTTGCTCCTATTTCCTCTTTTTTGCTCCTGCCCTTCATCATCCTCTATTTCAACTTTCTTCTAGACTGCATTTCAGCTCTCTTCTGGCCGCCCCCAATATTTCCTATTTCCCTTTATTTATACTTACATTCCCTCAAGTGGCTGAGTCCTAAAAGCTCATTATTAAAACCAACATGGCCTAAAAGTAAGTACTTCCTAGCTAGATATTTTGGTGAACAAATCAAGAGGCCCACAACAATAATTCAATTACTGATTTGGACTCTAAAGCCCACCATGTTGACTGTGTAAGAATTGCTTGATTTGAGTTTGTTTCCTCGCACACCATCCACGTTGGATTGAATCTTAGGCTTCTTTTTATTTTTCTTTTTCTTCTTTCTTTGTTTTTGGTCTTCTCTTGAATTCATGCTTGGGTTGGATCTTTACTTTGGGCTGAATCTTTCTTTCATGCTTCACATCTAGGTCTTAAGATAGCTTGACAATTGGCCTGGTCTCACTTTGTATGTAAAGCCTTTGTTACCTATAAATCAAAGACAACTTATAATCAACCACAAAATAGTATAAAAGTGCAGCTAAATATGCAAATATGAGAGTATTTTATTGTATATATTTCATGAACATCAAATACCCCAAACCTACATTTTGCTGTCCTCGAGCAAAACAGATAAAGAGTAAAACAAACCAATAAAATTAAACCAAAGAAAAAGGAAATCCTAACTAATCCACTTTTGGTAGAAATTTCAATTGCATTTAGCATATGCAATAAGCCTTTAAACCCCTAGCTTACACTAATGGACGAGTTGTAGTCTCGTGAGGGTTTGCAGTGAATCTACCCATAAAATTATGAGAATGAACACTAAATTAAGAACAATGTAACAAACAAAATCAAGCAAAATAAAACAAAACTAAACCCTCTTCTTCTTTCTTTCTTTTTTTCTTTTCTTTTTTTTTTTTCAATAAGTTCCTTACTTGCCTCAACAAAATCTTAGCCAATCAAACTCAGCATCAAAATAACATCCAACCTTTTTAATCAATCAAAAGTTTTCAACTCTGGTCATCCATAAGTAAATCAAGTTTCATGTTCTATGCATTATTCCACTTATTAGAAAGACTACAATAATAAGAAATATCTGAGTGTAAGTGAGAGTTGCCTTCATGAATTTAGTCTCAATCTTTAAAGCAAATATGAAACTAGACTTCCCTAAAAAATACATGACCAACTGTTACTAAGTCAAAGCCTTACTACCAGTCTAGGTTTGTAGCTATTTGGATATTCACCTTAATACCTTTTTGGCTTTATCTGTGATGTTCCAACTTGCTTACTTTATTTATATGATGGCTTTCACACTATCTTTCAAGAGTATACACAATACAATACGACATTGAAGCATAACTGTTGATCTACAAGTTTTTATTTTATTTTTTTATTTATTTATTTTTACTTCTTTTCTTTTCTCACATGATAGGTAGCCTTTTTCACATACCCTTAGATTCATTAGTTGCTTTCAAAAGCGTATAGAATTCTCCTTTCTTTTTTTGTCTTTTTTTCCCCCCTTCTTTCCCAACCAACCAAATGAACAATGTGGTCATGGTTCATTAGTCACACATTTTTCATGCATTCCATTAAAACAAATAATTCCATATCTACTTATCCCACCTAGACTTTACACATGAGGCAATAATGCAGTGCTACAACCTTTCTTATATTTTCTCTAATACTTGAATAATAAATGAAACTCAGCTCCTTGCAATATACCTGTTGAGACCAAATTTAACAACAATTGGACAGAAAGAAGACAGGTAGAATGCTTCTCATGCCTTGTTCAATTGACTAAGAGATTTAATTCCATTCATTGATAAGAAACTCAATTTTTTTTAAGCACAACTAAACAAAACAAAATAGAGTGATAGAAATCTATGTACACCCCCCCCCCCAAAAAAAAAAAACCAAAACCAAATATTGTCCTCAATGTAAAAAAAAAAAAAAATACTCTCAAATATATGTCTTGAATGAAAAGAGAGCAAAATAGTAATATGTAACACGAGAATCAAGTAAGGTAAGGAGAAGGAGGAGACAATTTGGCACAATTGTATGCATCATTGCGAATTTCCTCCAATTCATTGATTTGGAGTTTCCTTTCAGCACTTGTTTTGTCAAGATCAAAATTTAACCGCTTAATAGCCCAATAAGCTCTATGCTCTAACTCAACATGGAGGTGATAAGCCTTACACCATACACAATTCGATGAGGAGGCATTCCAATGGGAGTCTTAAATGTTGTACAGTATGCCCACAATGCATCATTGAGTCTTAAAGACCAATCTTTCCAAGTAGGATTAACTGTTTTCTCCAATATTCTCTTGATTTCCCTATTAGATATCTCTACTTGACCACTTGTCTATGGGTGATAAGGTATTGCAACCTTATGAGTGATGCCATATTTCTTTATTAGTTGCTCAAAAACTCTATTGCAGTGCTTTCCTCCATCACTAATAATGGCAAGTGGTGTACCAAACTGTGCAAACACATTCTCTCTCAAAAACTTGACTACAACCTTGTGATCATTAGTTCTACATGCAATGACCTCAACCCACTTAGAAACATAATCAACAGCAATAAGGATGTATAAGTTACCAAAAGAATTAGGAAAAGGACCCATGAAATCAATACCCCAAACATTGGGCCCATTTTGTATGTGTGTTTAAACAACAGTTTTCAGTTTTTTTGGAAATACGTGTGGGTGAAAAAGTGTGTAAAGATACGTGTAATGTTATTTAAAAATTGAAAATATGTGTTTAAGTTTATGTACCAAACAGGCCACAAATATCTCAACAATCAAAATAGGGTTCAATGGCATCATATTTCTTTTTCCAATACTCTCCAATTTTTGGCATCTCTCACAGGCTAAACAATATGCATGGGAACTACAAAAAATGGAAGGCTAATAAAAACACATTGCAAAATCTTGGCAACAGTCTTTCTTGAACTAGTGGCCTCCACAAGCATGATCATGACAAAAGGATATAATTTTTGTTGGTCACTCTCAAATATGCATCACCTAATTATTTGATCAAAATAGTACTTAAACAAGTATGGATCATCCCAAAAGAAATACTTAACCTCAGCTAAAAATTTAGACCTATCTTGTTTAGTCCAATGCAAAGGCATTTGATTAGTGACAAGATAGTTTGCAATATTAGCATACCAAGGTCTTTGGGATACATGCAACAACTGCTCATCAGGGAAAGATTCAAGAATAGGTAAATTGTCATCAATGTGCTCAACGATTAATCTAGACAAATGGTCAGCTACTACATTTTTGGATCCTTTCTTGTCCCGAATCTCAAGATCAAATTCTTATAGCAATCAAATCCATCAAATAAGTCAAGCTTTAGCATCTTTTTTGGAGAAAAGATACAATTGCTAGCAACTCCTTTTCTAAGACCTTAGACCCCAATAAATAGGACCTAAATTTATCTAAGGAAAAAACAATTGCTAGCAACTCCTTTTCTGTTTTAGAGTAGTTCATTTGAGCATCATCTAGAGTCTTACTAGAATAATAAATCACATGGGGAACCTTTCCAACCCGCTGTCCTAAAACATCACCAATTACATAATCAGAGGCATCACACATAATCTCAAAAGGCACTTTCCAATTAGGTGGTTGAATGATAGGTGCAAAAGTCAATTCAATTTTTAGTCTCTTACATGCATGGAGACACTCATCATCAAACACAAATAGGGTATCTTTGGCAAGTAAGTTGCATAAGGGCCTTGAGATTTTACTAAAATCCTTGATGAACCTTTAATAGAATCCTACGTGACCCAAAAATGATCTAATTTCCTTAACAAATCGAGGAGGTGGAAGGTTAGAAATCAAATTGATTTTGGCCTTATCAACATCAATACCACTTTCTAATATGACATGCCCAAGAACAATTCCCTTTCTCACCATAAAATAACATTTCTCCCAATTAAGAACAAGATTCTTTTCCTTACACTGCACTAACACTAAGGATAAGTGGTGCAAACATTCCTCAAAAGTGGGCCCAAATACTGAAAAGTCATCCATAAATACCTCCAAATATCGCCCCACCATATCAAAAAAAAAAAAAAATACTAATCATACACCTTTGAAATGTACCAGGAGCATTACATAAACCAAATGGCATGCGACGGTAGGCAAATGTCCCGAAAGGGCATGTGAAGGTAGTCTTTTCTTGATCTTCTAGTGCAATGGGAATTTGATTATATCTAGAATATCCAACATTTGGTTTATAAAAGGAAGAGGAAAATGATATTTTCTTGTCATGGCATTCAATTTACGGTAATCAATGCATATTTTCCATCCTATTTGCACACAAGTTGGGCCTAACTAATCATCCTCATTCTTGACAACTATTATGCCAGATTTCTTTGGTACAACTTGAACTGGCTCACCCAATTACTATCAGAAATTGGGAAAATAATACCCACATCCAAAAGCTTCAAAACTTCATCTTTCACTACCTCTTACATAATAGGGTTTAGACGTCTCTGTGATTCACGTGATGTTTTAGCATTCTCTTCCAAGTGAATTCAATGCATAACCACAGATGGACTAATACCTCTGATATCAACTATTGACCAACTTGTAGCTCCTTATGCTCTTGAAGTACACTTATTAATTAGTGTTCCCTAAGGTCATCCAAATCTGAAACTATAATGACAAGTAAGGTCTCAGAACCTAAAAACGCATACTTAAGTGTGTCAGGTAATAGTTTCAACTCCAACTTTGGTGGTTCCATAGTAGATGGGGGTGGGGATGAAAAAAGTGGAAGAGGAATCACTTTTAGTTGCCAACTATCAGTACTTAAGAAAGGAACATAATCTAACAATGCATTGACCTCTTCAATTGAGTGTTCAATATCAAAATTGCAACCAAAAAGATTTAAGCAAGCCTCTAGAGGATTCTCATAACTCGATTGTAGGAAAGTATCATGGACTAGACTCTCAATCATGTCGACCTCACAGATATCCTCATTGTTTAGCACTTGTTTACTTATGTGGAAGATATGAAGCTCAAGCGTCATATTCCCAAAAGAAATCTTTATTACACCACTTCGACAATTAATCAAAGCGTTGGATGTGGCTAAGAAAGGGTGACCCAAAATGACAAGGATTTGTGTATTGGCATTTAGAGTAGGTTCAGTGTCTAACACAACAAAATCAATAGAAAAATAGAATGCATCCACTTTAATCAGCACATCTTCAACAATACCTCTAGGGATTTTCACAGACCTATCAGCTAATTATAGTGTCATGGTTGTGGGTTTTAACTCCCCCAAACCTAGCTGTAAATATACTGAATATGGCAATAAGTTCACACTTGCCCCTAAATCTAGCAAAGCTCTCTCAATGAAACGATCCCCAATCTTGCATGAAATTACAGGAGATCCTAGGCCCTTACATTTTACTTGATATTTACTTTGAATAATTAAACTGACTTGCTCTATCAAAAATGCTTTTTTTAGGGACATTTGTCTTTCTCTTCAATGTAACAAGATCTTTCAGAAACTTGACATGAGCAGGAATTTGCTGAATTGCATTAAGGAATGGAATGTTTATTTGCACTTGCTTAAAAACCTCTAAAATATCTCCAAATTGTGCACTTTTCTACAGATTGATTAACCTTTGAGGAAATAGAGCTTTAGGAACAAACTTCTTATCAAGAGATGAATAACATAAATCCCGAATTGGAATGGAGAGTGGGTTATTCTTCTTTTCTCCATGATCATCATGTGAACTGTTAGTTCCTTTTTCCTTTAACACAATATTTTCATCATCCTCCACTCATGGCATTTTCACTTGATTATCAGTTTGCTTACCAAACCTAAAGGTAGTAATAGACTAAACATGTTCTTGTCCATGAGTAGAACTAGAAGAACTATTGATGGCATACTGCCCTTATGGGTTAGGTATATGTTGACTAAGAAACATTCCTTTTTCACTCTCTCCAACTTAGGTTGCTAACTGGGCTTGAGTATTCAAATGGGTGGAACTTTTCATCTCTTGAATGGCTTGGCTAGTTGATTGCATGAAAGTTTTGAGAGACTCCTTCAAAGATGATTGTTGTCTTGGTGGTGCTACAAACTGAGGATTTGATTGAGGAATGGGAGAATATGCTTGAGTAAGTGGACGAAATTGACTTTGTTGATGCACTTGTTATCTGCCTACATTTGTGGGAGGCTGATTTTGTCTCCATGAGAAATTAGGATGGTTCCTCCAATTTGGATTGTATGTCTCTGAAAATGGACTAGCAAATGGTTTTCCATAATTATTCAGTGTATTTGCTTGCTCATTATAAAAATCAAGATAACCAAGTGTGGAAGGACACATTTGTGTTGTATGCATAGGACTCGCACAAATAAAGTATGTTTCATTTTGAACTTGATTAACAGAATTCACCCCTCTACCTAAAGATAAAATTTCAACCTTACGAGTGAGGTTGAAATTTCACCCCTTTCATGTCTAAATCTTCACTGATTTCATGCAATTCCCCCCCCCCACCCCTCTCTTTTAATTGCAAGGCCTGATCTCTCTCTACGGTTAGAAAAATCCCATTGTTGTGAACTTTTTGATAAATCCTCAAGACATTTGTATGCCAAACTCAAAAAACTACCACCATTCATGGACTCAACCATGTTATGGTTTGTCTGAGTTAAACCATTATAAAAATGTTGCACTGATCTCCATGTTTCAAAATCATGGTGGGGACACTTTAAAATTAAGTCCTTAAATCTCTCCCAACTCTCATAAAATTTCTCTTGTTCATCTTGAAAAAAATCTGCAAATTCTCTTCTTAAACATTGGTCTTGGCCATTGGGAAAAATTTAGAAAGGAATTTTGTGACCAAAAGTTCCCATGAAGTGACAGATCCAGGTGACAGAGAATTAAACCATACTTTTTGCCTTATCCTTCAGGAAAAAGGGAATAAATGCAAGCGAACAGAGTCATCGGTGAAATTCTGGAACTTACAAGTAGCACAAATCTCAAGAAAATCCTTTACATGCATATAAGGATTTTCTCTATCCAATCCATGAAAAGTAGAAAAAAGGTAAATTATCTGTGGCTTCAACTCAAAATGTGCAGTAGTGGCTGTGGTTAATACTATGCAAGATGAAGGGTTGGTGGTTATGGGTGAGAACAACTCTCTAAGAGTTTTTGAATCATCTCTTGTTTCTCCCATTGTGGATGGATAATCAAAACTAATAAGACTATTTTCTTTATTACGTATCCAAGTTCTCATACACCACAAAGAAATAAAAATAATAATTTTTTTTTTTGTATTTAAAACAAAATAATTACAACTGGTAGAAGAAAAAAAATTCAACAAAGACCTAATTTATTTTCCTAACCAAGTCCCCGATATTGGCGCCAAAAACTTGTTGTGAAAGTACTCGCAAGTGCACGAACCATACTGAAGTACAGTTTGACAAGAATGAGGTCGAACCCACAAAGACTTGAATGAATGTAGGAAAATTAATCAAATCTTAACCAAATTCATCCTAATATAGTTTAGTAAAAATTGGTTGTTTGAAATTAAATAAAGCTAAGAAAATAATTACACTAAGGAAAGACGTAATATAAAGTAGTAAAGAGATGTAAACAATCTAGAGAAAGAAATTAAGGTTTTGGAATCCACCTTGTAAGTCATATCAACATATATTTATGATCATTAATTTTTCCCAACCACTACATAATAATCTAGAAATCAATCTTGCTATCATGGAAAATATTCTCATTAAAATCCTTATTTTAAAAATCAAACGCATTTTCTTCTTCGCTTCTTAAGTATAAAATCAAATCATTAATTGTATCCATTAACAAACAAATCTTAAGAGATATCCAATTTTAAAATCAAACAATCATAATCCAAGAATTCAATTAATTAAGATAAATCCTAAATCATGAGAAAAACATGATTTAACTCATATCTAGAATCCTATCTTAGTCAATTAACGTGAAGCAAGAACAATTTAAATCATTAAAGAAAACTATTATGGGAAAAATAAAATCACATAAATATTACTGATAATCTTTAACAAGGTTTCATCCTCAACCTTAATAGAAAATTTAGCTACTCATAGTAATTGACAAAAAACACAAAAACAAAATACTAAGCATTAAACTTGACAAATAAAATAAAGCTAGAGTGAAAGAGATAAGTCACAGTGCTAGAGAAAAGCAAGAAGCCAAATGCGGCACTATATCTTGCTCCTATTTCCTCTTTTTTGCTCCAACCCTCTGTCGTCTGTTGTTTCAGCTTTCTTCTAGCCTGCGTTTCAGCTCTCTTCTGGCTGCCCCCAATATTTCCTATTTCCCTCTATTTATACTTACATTCCCACAAGCAGCTAAGACCTAAAAGCTCATTATTAAAACCAACGTGGCCCAAAAGTAAGTAACTCCCTAGGTAGATGTTTTAGGGAACAAATCAAGAGGCCCACAACAGTAATACAATTACTGATTTGGACTCTAAAGCCCACCACGCTGACTATGTAAGAATTGCTTGATTTGAGTTTTGTTTCCTTGCACATTCATCCACGTTGGATTGAATCTTGGGCTTCTTTTTCTTTTCTTTTTTTCTTTTTTCTTCTTCCTTTGGTTTTGGTCTTCTCTTGAATTCACACTTGGGCTAGATCTTTACTTTAGGCTGGTTCCACTTTGTATGTAAAGCGTTTATTACCTATAAATCAAAAACAACTTATAATCAACCACAAAATAGTATAAAAGTGAGCTAAATATGCAAATACGAGAGAATTTTATTGTATAGTTCATGATCATCATTTAGCATACCTGTTGTTTTAGTATTTTTAAAAAATTAATAAAATAAAATAAAATAAGTAAGGACTAATAGTAATAACTAACCAGATAAGATCATGGAGAAAAATAAGAGACACAAAAATATTGTAGATTGCCAAGTAAAACATACTATTTCACTATTGTTACCAAAATAAAAGATCTCAGACTAACGAAACATTTGAAAGAGAGAGAAAGTGGAATATGAGAGGTCACCACCTCCATTATACTAGCCTCACACCATGTCTTAATGTTGCACTATTGATGAGTAGAAGACGATTAGAGAGTTCTGCATACTTTCATTTCATAGTATGAAATATATGAATACAATACAAATTAGTTGATTTTCATGATATTGTTACTCTTTTGCATTTGTTTTTGATTTCATGATTTTTTTTTAAAAGCTTAAGGCTACAAATATGCAGTAAAGCTACTAAACTAATTTTTAATATCTCAAAATGTATATGTTTCTTTACTCTAATTTAGTTTACTTTTTATTTATAATATATGTACAACATCATCCAAAACCGTCTTACATAATATAACACAAAATTATCCGTGCATCGCACCGGCAACTTACTAATATAATATGAATTTGAAGACCAACTGAGGTTTTTTTGTTTTTTTTTTGTTTTTTTTTTTAATAATGAGATACAAATTTAAAGATTTATGATATTAAGTTCAACATCAATCCATTTTGATATTAAGGCAAGAACAAAATTTAAATAATGTGAAATCAATATTGAAAAAAATAATTGTGCACTTAAATTAGCCAAAATAATTAAATATATATTTAGGAGTTCACTAAATTACTATGTTCATATCCTTAATTATATTATTTTTAATCATTTTCATTTCCTAATTGCTTTTTTGATAACATGTGATGTTATATATAAATAAATAAATATATATATATATATATATAAGCTTAGATTTGTGCCATTAATAGAGTAGATGCATTAATTTTCATGTATTAATTATTTCTAGATAGCACATAAAAAAAATTTATTTTTAGATATTGCACTAGTTATATATGTATATCAATATTGATGAAGCCAAAAATGGTCGTTAGTCGATGACCTCATTGGAGCTTATGATGAGGTAACGTTCCTTGCAAGGATGAGAGAGAAAGACACCAGAGTGGCATTAGCCTATGATTCTCTGATCATAAAGTCAGTAAAGTTTCTCAATATCTCTCAGAGAATTAGAATGCAATTCTGTATGTTTGAATTTGTGTACCTTTCTCCTGGTGCTTGGTGGCTTATTCATAACCTTAGTATAGCTATTGGAAGGCTCATTATGAGTGTAACTGATGACAGTCTCTTAATAGCTCTCTTGGCTGTCTTTTGTAACGTATGTCTGAGCTTAAATGAGGCTTAACTGGCTCACGGTTGGCCTTTTTGACTATTAAAGCTCATCGGTTATGAAACCATTAATGACTGCGCCATAAATACTGTATAGTTGTCCTCTCTTGGATTACCCTGTGGATATTATGCTTGTGATCTATATTGATGAGCCTGTAGATTGAATGCTCGTCAGTTGTATGATGAGTCTGTAATTTTAGTACTCGTTAGTTGCCCCTTAATTCCTACATCAACCTTTTGGATGACTATAGAAATACTGATGAAGACTCCTATTTTTGGATGCCATTTATATCACATGCTTCTTGCTAATCTTGATAATTAGGTAGAACTTTTGATCTATTGATATTGTTGATCTTGCCTGCTTCTCTGAAAATTTTGTTGAAACATTTATGCCTTTCAGTTTTTATGCTTGTGACTTTAATCATACGAATTAATTCTTGTTTTGAGAATTGGGTCGTTTATATAATTTTGTTCATTGGTTTTAACCTTACGAGTTTGATCACATGACTTACTCTTGTATTGTGAATTTTTTGTCATCAATGTGATTTTTCTCGTTGATTTTAACCTTGTGTGTTTACTCACGTGGCTTTACTCTTGTGATAAGCATTTTATCGTCAAGGTGATTTTACTTGTTGGTTTTTAACCTTGTGAGTTTAATCATATGACTTACTCTCACTTTGAGAATTTGATTGTCATTATGATTGTACTCGTCGGGTTTTAACTTTGCGGATTTAATTATATGACTTACTCTTGCTTTAAGAATTCAATCTTCATTATGATTGTACTCGTCAATTTTTAACATTGTGAATTTAATCATATAACTTACTCTAGCTTTAAGAATTTGATCATCATTATGATTGTACTTGTTGGTTTTTAACCATACAAATGTAATCATATGACTTACTCTCGCTTTGAGAATTTAATTCATCATTATGGTGTTTAGGGAGGTATTAAGGGAATATGCTATACGAAAACCTGTGGATATCAGGTTCAAATTGAATGAGAAAGAGAAGATATTTGTCTATTGCAAGAATAAGTGTGGATGAAGATGTTATGCATCTAAAGTAAATGAGGAGTTGACCTTCCAAATGAAGACATGAATACCTGAGTGCACCTGCCTTAGAACCTTCCAAAATAGCCAAGTGACATCAGCTTATGTTGCTAAGAAGTACATGCAGGATTTTAGCAAGAACCCTAATTAGGCTATAACGGGTGTGCAACACCATATGAGATCTAAAGTTAAGGTTGACATAAGTGTGAGTTAAGTGTATAGGTCTAAGAGGAAAGCCATTGATTTGATTACTGGGGATGAGCAACTACAATATAGAAAGCTAAGAGATTATGCAGAGATGATAAGGTCGAATGATGTGAGAAGTAGGAAAACTGAGATGGAGAATGAAAATTCCTAACCCAAATTTAGGAGGATGTATATAAGGTATAATGAATAAAATGTTGGTTTCTTAGGAGGGTATAGATCAATCATAGGATTGGATGGGTGCCACCTAAAAGGAATATATGATGGGCAAATACTAGCTACTATAGCTAGGAATGGAAATGATAATATTTTCCCAATTACCTTGGCTGTGTTTAAAAAAGAGAACAAGGACTCCTGGGTTTGGTTCCTTCAACAGTTTTCAAATGACATTGGGAATCCAAAGCAACTAAATTTGGTCTTTATCAGTGATAGGCAAAAGGTATAAACTTTGTATGTTCATTTCAGTAATACATGCATGTGTTTTCATTATTCATATTACTAATATTGTTTTATATTGAATTCTGTGTGAAATAGAGACTTATACCTGCAATTGAGATGTTATTTCCAACTATGGAGCAAAGGTATTGTGTGAAGCATATCTACAATAACTCCAAAGAATATGAGAATAAAGAAGTAGACATCATTTACATCTCCAATGGCATACTATTATGTTTATTTCATCTAGTTTGAGTTACATTTATTTATTTTTATGTTTAAAATTGTTGTATAAATTTATAACTTAATCAAATAAATTAATTGCAAAAAACCACCCTAAACTATAGGGATTGCCAGTAACCAATAGCTCAACTAACACTTAATGGGATAAAGGCTGGGGTTGTGGATTCAAAACCTATTAGGTACATGTGTAACTTACAAACCAATAGAGTCTCAACCGAACAACTTAGATAGTGCACTAAAGTTGGTATTTTGTGTGTGTATGGTGCATTAATATAGTTGTTAAGGTTGATGAATATTATTTACTGTTATCCAAATTATGTACCTTTATTTAATTGTCAATCCTATGTGAGTGCTATATTCAAATTGTGTACTTTTGCATCCAACTTGTGTACTTTTACAGTATTAAATATTATTAGTCAATTGTGTCAAACAGACCAATTGTGTCTGTATGCAATAACCATTTCGCCTACACTAACAATAACCATTTCAACTACACCTACAATAACCATTTCACTTAAAATTGTTGCTAACTAGGTGCATTCATTGCAAATTCCAACAATCTCCTCAAGAGAATGAGAATTTGAAACCTTAAAAATTTTAATTTTACCAAAGAAATTGGGAAAATATAATGCATAATAAAAATAGTTAGATGAATATGACCATTTCTTAAAAGAATTATGTCAATAAAAAATATTAAAAAAATGATAAAATTATATATTTGTAAAAATAGAGTGGTGGAAATTAGTTTTAGAAAATTTTGTAATTTTTAGGGAGAACAAATTATCTACAATAAAATTTAGAGAATAAATTATACATATTTAGTATAGTTTATTATGAGTTTTGATTATCATAATAATCTCTTTTAAGAAATGAAGAATTTGAATAATATATTTAATTAAAATTTTACATACATACACACGCGCACGCGCACACACACACACACACACACACACACACACACACATATATATTTATTTATTTTGCTTGAAAGTATAATCAACCTCATGCAATTCATTTAAAAGTAATGAGGTTAAAATAAATAAATAACTGCCCAAAAGATTAGATTTGTATATTCATAGCCTTAAGGTTTTGAAAGACTTTCACTTAAATTTAGTCAGACAAGTGAATGAAATACTACATTAATATGGCTTAATATAAGTATAGCAACAATACATATTATGCTTATGATTTTAGATATATCGAGTTTGAGATCTATATATATATATTTTTAATAAAATTGGATTTAGAACAAGTACTCTCAACCCAAACATATCTTTTCTTTATATATAAATGCATAAAAATGGACCAAATGGAACGAATGAACAGAATAGGAATAAGGTGGACCAAATAAGAGCCAATGGATAGATTAGGCCCAAAGTGGACATATGGACTGAATAAGATCATAGTGGACCAAATAGGACTAATGTTGACTAAAGTGGAAAGAATGGACCGAATAGGACCAATGTGAACCAAATAGAACCAAAGTGGACTGAATATGACCAATGTGAACCAAATAGGACTAAAGAGGATAAAATAGGACCAATTTGGACTGATTGGACCCAATAAGACCAATGTTGACCAAATAGAACTAAAGTGGACCGAAGAAGACAGAATAGACCTATTAGGACGACGTGGACCGAATAAGACTTTCGAATATTTAGCATTTTTATTACATTTTTAGGACTCATATTTCTAGTTTATAATCTTTATGTTGTTTGTATTTTTAACTCAAAACTAAAGATTTTAGATGAAATATAATAAAATTTAATACTTTTCAACCCAAAAATTAAGAAATTTTTTTTGAGCTAAACATGAAAAGCAACCTACAAAAAAAAAAAAAAAAATCAATTTAAGGTCCAATTAGTTCAAAATGGAATGAAGGGGACTGAAATTGACTAAGTGTACCAAATTGGACCAAAGTGGATTGAAGTAAACCTAATTGGATAGAATGTGACCAAAATAAACCTGATTGGACCAAATAACAATTGTTTAATTTTTAGGGAGAACAAATTATGTTCAACGAATTTTAAAGAACAAATTATACATTATATTACAATTACAAAATAATTATTTATTATTATGTATCGTGTGGGTCTGCAACTAGTAATTGTAAAAGCAACAACCAAAAAACCTCCTCACAAAGTTAGATTGTGGCAAAGAGGTCCTTAGTGCACATCTATTTCTTGAACAAAAATGCTAATTAGAACTCAAGTAAAAGTCAGGTGACAAAGACATGGTGCAAGGTAAATCTTTAATTCCTACTCAGCAACATCAAAATGTGCTAAAAATCAGTATAATTTTTTTTCAAAAAATGTTTTAAACCCTAGAACACCGACTTACCAGTGTGAGAGGACAATGATGGTGAAAACTTGTATCTCCTTGCTTGAAATTAGTACCAAAAACCAGATTTCACATTATTTTGATTATGTAATGCGATTTCAATAGCATATTGGCCAAATCTGTTGTCTGAGGATCTTCTCCAAAAATATTTCCTCAAAATGTGTCTTAAGTGAGTATTGTAAAAGTTGACTTATATAGTAAATGAGGTTTACAAACAGAACAGGGTAAGGTTGATTAAGGTTGCATAATAGAGGACTCCATATGTGGGTTAAGTGACAAAATTGGCCTAACCATAGGTGAGTTAAGTCTAATTTCCCTTTTTTTTTTTTTCCTCTAAAAGGTAATAATTTTCATTCTTTATTATTTGGATTTTTTTTTTGGTGAAATAATTTTGTATATAAATCTCATCACGCCTCCTAGATAATTTTGGGTCTGTTTGGTAATGTTGTTCTAGTAATACTGTTTGTATTTTTTGGAAATACATATAGGTGAAAAATGTATGAAAATACATGTACTATTGTTTAAACACTGAAAACTATTATTTAAAATACACTACCAAACAAGTCCTTTGTAATCAGAAATATAGCAATCCAAATTATGATAAATATAAATTATTACTTTTTAAGAAAAAAAAAAAGTGAAGAATTTTGTGAAAGTGGGATGTGGAATACCAAAAAAATGAAACAAGAGGCAGTTTTTGTCAAAAAAAAAAAAAAAAAAAAGAGCTGAAAAAAAGAGCTGAAATATATATATATATATAATAATAATAATAATAGGTGAAGCAGAGAGAGTGTAAAATTGCAATTCCAAATTAGAACTCTAATTATGTGTTACGTGTACACACCAATTTCAGTCAATTAACGCTGTGCTTTTTTTTTTTTTGGTGAATAAAACATCCTACTCTTCACACCCGCGTATATTTAGGTTCACCTCTCCTTCTCAAAACCCAAAATCCTTCATCTCCTTCAATATACAACTCCCCTTCTAGAAATCTGCGTTTTAAATGTAAGTCGAAGCAACTCATTTAGGACTTGGCTTTTGTCCAGTGGCCAGTGGCCACTGGACGCACTGGCCACTGGACGCATTGGATACGCGACACATGTCCAAGACTAGACACGTGTCACGTATCTAACGCGTCCAGTGGCATTGGCCACTGGACAGAAACCGCACCCACTCATTTATGTTATTAATGGTCCTTTACGTGGGATCACCACGCAAGGTCTCGAACAGTTTTGTAATTAGCTTAGCTACTCTATATGCATTGAATTCTGTGGACTTTCCATGCATTGAATTCTGTGGACTTTCCTATATATGCTTTGTTGTATGTACGTGCATTTGGAATCTCAAGCAATTATGAATAAGGTCACATTGAGCACAATTGGCTCCAGCTTGTGCTCAATTTGGACTTTCCTATATATGCTTTGTTGTACATACTCATTATTACTATAATTAATTGCAAGAAGACATATAGAAGGATGCTTGCATAGGTATCCCTCGTAGACTTTCTAATTAGAGTTCCAATTTTATGCCATGTGTCTAGAATTTGAAATTGAAATTGAATTTTGCATCATGTGGCTAAATGTATGTGGACTCATTCTCATTAAAACCACTTCTATATATAGGGTCAAGTGAGTTACTGTGCTAATTAAGTTTTTTATTTTTTTTTTATTTTTTATTTTTATTTTGCAGTCAAACGTGAAAATCAAAGAGATTAATATCGGTGATAAGAACTTGGTTTAGGTACATTACATAATTTCCAAAAATATAGCAAAGCTAGAGTTTGCATCTTTGTTATAAATTGCTTACAAAGTTTGCATCTTTATATTTGCATTAAGTTTCGGATTAAAGTGCTTTCTTCTTAGTTCTGACACTGAGTTTTGTTTACTATTCACTTACAAAGTTTGCATCTTTGCATTTGTTATAAATTGCTAATATGTGATTAGATGCACATTATGCCTAAAATTCACTATCCTTATATTTGGCTTTTTGTTTAGGTTTGACACCTATAATAATGAAGAAAACATTGATGTTGATCGATGGATGATACTTTTTGCAGGCTGCAGAGGAACTTAGTGATCAATGGAATCTCACGCGAATTGGAGAGGACCCGTCTGGAGATGTCTGGATGGCAGATGTGAGTCACTATATTTTTAAAATTTTCAGTGAAAGTAAAGGTTATGAACAATGTAAATTTTCTGGAGAGAAATTTATTATTCTATATTTACGCAAGTTTGGTTGCCTTTTTGGAATGGATCACTCCACCCTGTCTTTCTACTGGAATTTTTTATTCAAATTGTTATAATTTAATCCAAAATTTTATTTGAATTTTCCTATTATTATTACTATCATATATTATCATTCCAATTGTTCAATTAGAATCTGAAATTAGAGTCCAATTTTACTATACATGTGTACAATCTAATTATTTGTAATTTTGTTGATAGAAGCCAATGAGGTGAAATTAATAACATATTAAACACTCATGCTTTGGGAATCGATAGTACCAATCTAAATCCATTAGACCTGCTTCGTGATAATACAACTATGAAGGATGTATAAAAACACGCATAAACCCATCTCTCTATAAAAAGAGATTGGAAAGAATTTCTTTTATCAGTCATGGAATTTCAGAGTTTTTTTCTTCACACAAATGCTCATCATGTTACAAAATGACCCATCATAAAACTACAAAATGAGTACAACTCTGAGGGTTTTTTTTTTTTTTTTTTTTTTTTTAATTGTAAAATTTCATGTATTTGTGTTTTTTTTTTTTTTATAACTCAATGTATTCAAATTTTTTTTTTAATTAAATTTTTTTTAATTTAAATTTCTTAATAAGATTTTAGAAAAAATTTCTAGAACCGGCATTGGACACAAAACCAGCAAAGAACAGAGCGAGTTGACCTGGCAAGTGGCAAGTGGCAAGTGGCGTTCTACCCCCGGCCGGCGTTTCACTTTATTCAAGTAACTCAAGGAGACGTGTTCGGCTTTGGGATACCTTAATGGATGACACGGCTGAATGTACTACACATTGACCAGTACACCGGCTGAAGTGTCTTTAGAGTGGGATTAGCTCAGTTTTTTGAAAGTGAACTTTTTCTAAATAGTAAAGTTTTTAAAAAGTGCATAATGGAAAGTGGTTTTTTAAAAAGTTGAGTATTTGGTAAAAATTATTAAAAATTATCTTTTGAAAAAATTGAGTGTTTGGCTAGTACTTATAAAAGTGGTAGTTTGAGTGGTAAATTACCAAAAAAGTTAATGTATATGTAAAGTATTGTGAAAATACTTTCTAATTTTTTTTATATAAAACTTTCTAAAAATTTATTTGAAAAAGAACTTTCAAAGTTTCTAAAAATAAAAATTTTTATCATCAATATTAGCTAATAATAACCTACCACTTAAAATTTATTGTGAAAGTATTGCGAAATTATTGTGATAATTAATACTGATTTTAATTTGAACATACTATTACAATTATTTTTTTTCTCTTTCTTAAAAAAAAAAAAAATTCTCACCAATATTAGCAAATAATAACCTACCACTTAAGATTTATTGTGTACAGTATTGTGAAAATGTTGTGATAATTGATACTAATATTAATTTGAACGTACTATTAAAATTATTTTTTTTCTCTTTCTAAAAAAATTATTTTTTTACCAATATTAGCTAATAATAACCTACCACTTAAAATTTATTGTGAAAGTATTGTAAAAATATTGTGATAGCATTTCTCAATTTTAATTTTTTTTCTTTTCATCTGTATTTCCTTTTTTTTTTCCCCCTCTTTTTTTCTCCTCCACACATGTACCCTTACTTTTTTTTTCTTTTTTTCCTTCTTTCCTCTTTTTTCCCTACCACTTCCTCCACGCTCTAGAACATTCCACACATAGCCTCTTTTTTCTTTCCTCCTTTCTCCCTTTTCTCTTGCCACACAAAGCCTCCCTACCACTTCCTTCACATATTACTGGTAGTACTCAGTACCCACACTTCAAAAAGACCAGTACACACACTTCAAGTACCTAGTACCCAGACTTTAACTCTGCCTTTTGAAACACAATGGGCAATTTGGGAAGAAGACGAAGAAGAAAGAAGAAGAAGACGAAGAAGATCGGTCCGAATCAGTTAAGAGGAAGCCGTGACTTTTTAGCTACAGACCAAAATGCACCTTAGAGAAATACTCTCTATTGAAGCTTGCATGGTTGAATCTCTCTCATCTGATTTCAAGTGTTCTGCTACCATTGAGTTTGTATTTTGATTTTGGGTTTGGGTTATGGGTTTTCAGTTCATGGTTTAATTTTAAGTTTTTTTTTTTGGATTTTGGGTAGATCATGTTTGATTTTCGTTGTATTTTGGGTTTCCATTGTTTTAACAAGTTTTGGTGGGGGTGGTTTTAATGAGTGATGGTGGTGGTGGTTGGGTGGTGATGGTTGGACAGTGTTAGGTGGATGGTGGGATCTATGTTTTAGTGGTGGTGCTCTTGCAGGTTCAATGCATCTATATGGGTGTGTTTGTGTTTGTGTGTATCAAAGGAAGAAGATGAGGACATCTTCTGATTTATTGAAGGGTAATTTGGTAATTACCCACAGAGTCCAATGGATAGTTGATCAACACGCATGGACTTTTTCCAAAATGCAGCTCAGAGCTCCTTTTCCATCCTGTACGTTCTCTTCACAAACCCAAAACACAACTTTTTCCAAAAAGATACATTTTGGTCTTAGCCAAACAGGTTTTGGACATTGGCTTTTTTCAAAACAGGCTTTTTGGGCTGGGAAAGTGGAAACAAATGGGCACTTAGTTGAAGATGTATTATACTTAAGGTGCGTTTGTGTAAGGCTTGTTGCGTTTACCTTTTTTTAATTTGCGTTTCTCAGACTCAACGTTTTTTTTTGTAGGTCCCGTGTACTATTCACGGGACCCGTAAGTACTTTTTTTCAACAAAAATAACTTTAAAACTGAGTCTTACGGCACTATTCACACATTTAAAAATTATTTTGCTATAGTATTTTCAGTTTTCAATTTTCAACAATAAGCGGTATCCAAACAGACAATTAGTATGCATTTGGGAAGCACGTTTTGCACTTCCTAGTGGCACTTTTTTTTTAATGGGTCCCATGCACTGTTCATGGGACCCACAAACCTCTTTTTTCAACAAAAAAAAAAAAAAAACATTAAAAATGGGTCACACAACACTATTCACACATTTAAAAATTATTATATTACAATGTTTTTAGTTTTTAGTTTTCAACAATAACCAATATCCAAACAGATCCTTAAGTTACTTTCACACGGTTTTCCACTTTATTGCATCACTTTTCCCTTAATAAATTATTATTTGCTAAATTTATTTGTTAGGTTCTAAGACTTTAGGAACTAAAAGTATTAGAACTTCAATGTTTATTGCGTTGGCAAACCAGGATCAAAACTTAGAGTCTAGATTTAGGCTGCTCAAAGTGTGTTTATGTATAAAGTTGGAATCGAGTGATTGTAGAATTTACTGGACTAAATTTTCAAGGCTCAATCAATCGAAATTAGACTCGATCGATCAAATCTTGTGCAAATTGTTTTTTCTGCAGAATTTCCAACTCAATCCAAGATCATATTACGTGTAGGGTTTTATATTTTGCTTCAAGTATAAAAAGAAAAACCCTAACCACATGTTAAAGGTTGTTGATATGCTATGTGTGTGAATCTTCTATGAGATCTAAAGGTGTTTACCTTCATACATATTTAGGGTTATCAAGATCAAGATTGATGTCAAAAACTTGGTGATCTCTTCAGTTGTTGTTTCAAGAGCTTAAAGAAAAACACAAGTAGGAGAACTTGTGGTTGCTGTGGATCAAAGAAAGAAGTAGTCTGTGGACTCTGAGCTGTCACGTGATCACAGTAGTAAGTTTTCTACTCAATGTAACAATATGATATTAGTTGCCTAAGTCTTATTGTACAAACTTCAATTCTTTCATAGTGGATCTATTTTACCTTGAGGATAACTATGTTAAATCCTCCCTAGGTTTTTTACTGGTTTGGTTTTTTTAGGTTATCATATCGTGTGTTCTTTATATTTCTACACTATTTACATGATATGATTTGAATGTGTTTAACCTAGATCTTATTAATGAACTTGTTAATTAACTTGGCTTAGTATTAAGTTAAACAACTTGTGTTTAAGGGGTCTAAAAACATACATTATTTGTGTTCAAGAATTATGCTTTTACATCTTTACATGTAAACGTGGAATTTATAATTTTATTTTAAATAAAAATGCTTTTATTTGAAAAATTACCAAACATGATTTTCTTTTTTTTTTATTCTTGTTTATACTTTATTATTTTTTATTGACTTTATGAAAATTCATTTCAAAGTTATGTAATTGAATTTGGATATATTTTTTAGTCAATTTTTTCTATTTTTACTAATTTAATATATTTATTTACATTTTAAATAATTATTAAATTAATTAAAATTCATTATGCTTCAACCTCGATTTAACCCTAATCTAACCTAAAAAAACTTGAACCTCTTCTTATTACGGTTCTTTGCATGGTCTGAGTTTCAAAACCATACAATTACAAAACAACTCTTCTAAAAAAAATTACACAACAGCTAAACCTTAATTTTTTTTTTTTTTCAAACTTTACTAATTAGCTGTGGGGCCCGTGGGCCTGACAGCCACAGCCCATCGCATAGGCCCAAGGCCAGCGCCGAGGAAGACTGACCAGCCAAGGCTAAGTTAGGGAAAGCCTCTTTTTTGACCCACGCCGAGGACCTCTTCGTCCTCGGCATACTAAGGATAATTTTTGGGAGGGGACAAGCCCAGAGTAAGCTGTCACATTCACCCTTAATGTATTCACCTAACCCCTCTGGCCGCATTAATGGGGATATAACCCCTTAGCAGGGTAACGTTGATCAGAGTGAACCACTTGAGTACCGATAAGGCCTCTGATGGGACGGATGGCCAGAAGAGAGGCGAATGGATGATCAACAGATGGAAGAAGGAGATAGGAAGATGAAGACTATATAAGAAAAGCAAGTAAAGTAAAAAAGGAGGGGGGAGAAAGGAGAGGAAAAGGGGCTCCTCGGCCATGGGCCAAGGAGCATCCCCCCAGTTGTAGAGAAACTCTAAGTATTTTCTTTTATAAAAAAGAGTTCATGCTTGATGAACGACGGCCAGCGCCTAAACCTTTAACCCACTCTCTATAAATTTATTGTTTGGGCTTGTTGGGCTGAAAACTCATTCATACTCAGGGTCAAATCCAAACTGAGTCCCTACAATTGGCGCCATCTGTGGGGAGGATTAGGGTGCTGGCTGGTGCACCAGGCGATTGTTCTAAGCGGTCATTTTACAGTAGGTTGGCGAAGTAAAAAAAATAAATTGACAGCGAAAAGAGAAATCTTGATATTATTATTTCATAAATAGAAACAGTACAAATTACAATCAGAGGCTCAGGCAGGCGTGTTTCACAAATAAATTTACAAGCTAATCCTACCAGCTAGTTCTACAATCAGAGGCCCAGGTGGAGCCGCCCTAAAAAACTAGCCAGAGGGAAGTGTCAAGCCGTGCTTTTATTGGTATAAAGAGAATGGGAGAGCTTGACACAAAAAGCAGGGAAGGGGGAGGGCCATCTTGTTTCCAGGCCACCAACAACACCCTTCTCGGCACGGCGGAGCTGGAACAAAGAGAGGAGCAGTTGCAGGGGCTCCGGGATACCTTCCCTCATGATGTTCCCTTGATTCTCTCCAATCCTCACGGGTGTTGGCCGTTGGAGACGGCAACACTCGAGCACCACCCATGAGATGAATTCGCACGTCTTCTTCGTCGGGGGTGCGCTCCGAGGAGAGACGTTAGGCACTCTAACAACATCCCTCCGGGCCACCTTGTATGGTGCCATTGAGGTTACGCCTAGACTCTGCCGCACCGGAAGCCCAGTGGGGGCTGTGGCCATAATGGCTCTTGGCACGGATGTCCTCACACCCACCCAAAGCCGCCTCATATTTGCCAACTCCAGTCACAATTCCGGCGGGGTTGTTAAAAGGGATTGGAGAGCTGAAAGGATGTGTTTTTCTTTTTATTTGTGTTGGGAGGTTCATGGATTGTGGAGAAACCATCTCCCCACCTTATATAGGGGATGAGGGTTGGTGAGAATTAATTCATGCAGAATTCGAAAAGAGAATTATCAGCTAGGCTAATAATGAAGCTACCAATTTCCAAGGAGGTTATAGACCGTTGGACTCGTGTTAATTCACGAGGACATTAATGAAGGCGTGTTTTGCGCACCGAAGCGTCAAGCGCGGAACACGAACGGACAAAGGGCACTTCATAAATGAAAAATATGGGGCCTTGAGCTGGAGGCGAGATCAACGCCACGTGTAAAGATCATAATCTGACCCAAGGAGGAATCATCTCCAGTAAAGCGGTCCGAGGACAAACCTATACTTACAGAACCAAGGTATTGCATGGTCCTCGGACCCAAGCTTATGGTAAAACTATTCACACCATTATACCTGGGTACTAGACAGAACCAAGGTATTGCGTGGTCCTCGGACTCAAACCTATGGGGAAACTAGATACTTACAGGAAAATAGAAGTGGTAGACAGAACCAAGGTATTGCATGGTCCTCGAACCCAAGCCTATGGTAAAACTATTCACACCATTATACCTGGGTACTAGACAGAATCAAGGTATTGCATGGTCCTCGGACCTAAGCCTATGGAAAACTAGATACTTATAGAAAAATAGAAGTACTAGACAAAACCAAGGTATTGCATGGTCCTCGGACCCAAACCTATGGAAAACTAGATACTTATAGAAAAATAAAAGTACTAGACATAACCAGGGTATTGCATGGTCCTCGGACCCAAGCCTATGGAAAATTAGATACTTATAGAAAAATAGAAGTACTAGACAGAACCAAGGCATTGCATGGTCCTCGGACCCAAGCCTATGGAAAACTAGATACTTATAGAAAAATAAAAGTACTAGACATAACCAGGGTATTGCATGGTCCTCGGACTCGAACCCATGGAGAAAGTAACTATCTGGAGAAAAACCAAAGCGTTACCTAGAGTCAAGCTATAACACGGTTTTTAGATTTATATTTGAAGGATAACAGATGGTTTCATGAGGCTAACTCCAGAATAGGATACGAATATAAAGCAGAATATTATAGTAAAGCAAATAAAAGAAAATATCATTAGTTGGAAGCAAAGTATTAAGTATTCAGTTCAAACGGAAAGTATACAACTTCCTTACAACGCCACTGAGGCAAGAAACAAAATGAGATAAACGAGAAGATAAAAGAGAAAATAAACAAAATTATCCTACGTCGTATACTAGTCTCCCTAACTCAGTAGGCAAATTAATTCGATAAGCAAATTAAAAGGCTTTAGTCAAGGCCTAAAGGCTTTGAATCGAAGGGTCCGCAGGAGGCCTCGCCACATCTTATGGTATTTCCTGACCCTCGGCTCTAACTCCCCCCAACGTCCTCTGGGGTTCAATCTCCTCGGATGGTTGGTCAGTTAAAGATATATCCTCGGCGGTCTAATCGTGACTCTCAACCACTGGTAATGAGGACCCCTCCTCGGGAGCAGCAGGGGTAGTCTCGCGAATTGCAATAGGGTAACATACCCTATCCTCCCTCCTAAGGTCAGATGAGGCATCAACCCCTGCTTGGTTGAGGGTTTTATGCCAAGTCTGAGAACAGTAATGCTTGCACACCGCAGGAACTTGAGCCTGAAGGATGGCTTCAGTCTTAGCCACCCCATCTGCGAAAGCCTCCTCCTCTGCCTGTTCTACAGAGCGCTCAGCGTCTATTTTTGCAAATACCGCCTCGTCTTTGGCCCTCACAGCCTCGTCCCTGGCATACTCGGCAACACCTTTCTCATGGATTGCCACGGTCAGCTTTTCCTTCATATAGGCAATGTCCCCTTTGGCAGTCTGTAGTTGACCCTCAACGTCTTGCAAGCGATTAGTTTGATCCTCAGCTTGCTTCCTGGCCACGGCTAGGTCGGAGGCAGCAGCGTCCCTGGCCTTCGTCATCTCCTCCAGATCCTCGGTCGCCTTTTTTAGGTCAGCCTCAGATCTCTTGAGGGTATTAGCAGCTTCCAAGAACTTATCACGCTCTTGCACTAAGGCATTGCTCTGGCCATCGATCTCCTCATCTAACCTGAAAAGAGCCTGGATAGCCTGCCAATGAAAACAAGTAACTCCGTGAAAAGAAAAGAAGGTACTAAGTGACAAAATTCGAATAAAGTAAATAGGTGCCAAAGGACCCACCATGCCTAGGTATTTCTTAAGGTCAAGGACAACCTCTGACCCACTCATATTTCTTAGCTCGGCCATGTCGGTGGGAAGAAGAAGAGATTTCTCCAGGGCATTGGCTATAAGAGCCCCCTCGGCTCCTTGAGATTCCCGCATCGAGGCGTTATCGATCAGGGGCTGATCATGGAGCATGGCAGCGGGTAGCCAGGCTTGAGCCTCGGACTGCTGGATGGTCTTCTTACCTTTCCGTTGACCACCGAGCTTCAGTTGCTTTAGAGGCCTGCAAAGTCTACCCTCCTCTGGGAGGAATGGGATTTGCTCCCATCCATAGGCTCCTTACCCTTGGAAGGTCTTTTCCTCTTCCGGTCATAAGACTCGGTTTGAAGGTCTGATACTGTGGGGACAGAGGATGACCTGGTGTGCACAGTCAAAATCTGGGGCGAAGGTGCTGGGGGCTGGGGCTGCGACTCTTCCGGTGCACCCTTCTTGGAACCACCTTCTAGCAGGTCAAGAAGATTGATTTGGGGCTGTCTTTTTAAACTCATCTCAGCTTGGGTACCAACTCTTAGGGATTGGAGATCGGCTTCGGACAAATGAGGGTCTCCTAGATCACCAGAGGGATCCTCGGACTGATCAGCTAAGTTGAATACACTATATTCGTCCTCAGAAGAACTCAGTTCAACCACCTCCCATGCCTTCCTAGATAGTCCTTCCTCGACCACCGTTACTTGTTGGGATGAGGAGAGACCTGCTAGCGGAATGCCTTCAGGTATATAAAACCCCTCGAAAAATGCAAAACCGTCCTCTACCACGGTAATCTGCGTAAGCCGAGAGTCACGAGCTCTAATTATGTGCTTCGGGACTGGGAATGATTTCTGAGCTGGGTCGCATCCGAGGATTTGATGAGCAGCTCTGACCTGGTTATCAGTTGCGTTCAGGAAAAGGTCCGACCTGAGAACGGTTTCCAAATTCGCTTTGTTAACCAGGTGGAAATGACGTGCAAAGGCGTGCGGATCTGCAAAAAGAAAAGTGAAACTCCTGTGGTTAATAAACCAAAGCGGATGTATAGCTATAAAAATAAAAATACTAAAACCTAGATTGTCTCCTACTTCGGATGCCCTACCTGGCTCCCCCTCTACTGTTGGGCAATGAAAACCGTTGTGCCATTCCCCCGACACTATGAGGAAATCTTGAGTCAACCCCTTATTGGAATCAGAAAGACACTAGATGAGACGAATCCTATCGTCCCTTGTCTTCATATAGTATGTCTTACCCCTCAGGTGATGAAGGTTATAGCACCAGTTCACATCGTGGTGAGTCAGTCTCAGCCTCATTTTCTCATTCAAGATATCTACACACCCTAATATCCTAAATACATTCACGGCGCACTAGGTAGGAGCCAGGCGAAAATGCCTAAGGTAATTGAGGGTCACCGGCCTCATAGGGATTTTCATCCCTCCCTCTACGAAAGCAACTATCGGGATCACGACTTCACCCTCTCTCCTCTTAATGTACCACTCCCCTTCTTCACAGTACTTCAAACTCACATTATTGGGTATCCCATAGTCGACAATGAATTTGTTCATCATCTCGTCGGACTCAACCAACTTCTTAAACTTACCCATTCCCCAAGGACGACTGAAAGTTCTAAAAGAAGAAAGGGAGAAGTAGAATCAAGGAAATTTGGGGTCACTGGAAGAAGAAGACTTACAGAAATATGACGATTCTCTTCAGGTAGTGTGCAAGTTGAACTAGACTCAAGTCATACGCATCAATGATTGTAAGCGCGAAAATGAGGAAACCAGGCGGTTCAAACAGGTACTTATACTCCCCCTTAGGTTCCCCAAATGTAACTGCCTGCCCATAAAAGCAGGAGATCCCCACCGAACGATTACCATCACACCGTTGAAAGTGGAAAACGTGGTGCCGCCAAAATTTAATGTGGACACACATTAAGTCTTGAAACGCAAAAAACGCGCATCGAGCAGTCGAAAAGTCACCAGCATTAGCACAAACCGAAGTAGGGCGATTCGCCTAGGAGGGCCCGTGGATATCAAAACCCTCCTCCCCGTCTGAGGGAACGTGCAGCAGGTGTTTGAGGGGCTATTGTGGGGCCCGTGGGCCTGACAGCCACAGCCCATCGCATAGTAGGCCCAAGGCCAGCGCCGAGGAAGACTAACCAGCCAAGGCTAAGTTGGGGAAAGCCTCTTTTTTGACCCACGCCGAGGACCTCTTCGTCCTCGGCATACTAAGGATAATTTTTGGGAGGGGACAAACCCAGAGCAAGCTGTCACATTCACACTTAATGTATTCATCTAACCCCTCTGGCCGCATTAATGGGGATATAACCCCTTAGCAGGGTAACGTTGATCAGAGTGAACCACTTGAGTACCGATAAGGCCTCTGATGGGACGGATGGCCAGAAGAGAGGCGAATGGATGATCAACAGATGGAAGAAGGAGATAGGAAGGTGAAGACTATATAAGAAAAGCAAGTAAAGTAAAAAAGGGGGGGGGGGGAAGAAAGGAGAGGAAAAGGGGCTCCTCGGCCATGGGCCGAGGAGCATCCCCCCAGTTGTAAAGAAACTCTAAGTATTTTCTTTTATAAAAAAGAGTTCATGCCTGATGAACGACGGCCAGCGCCTAAACCTTTAACCCACTCTCTATAAATTTATTGTTTGGGCTTGTTGGGCTGAAAACCCATTCATACTCAGGGTCAAATCCAAACTGAGTCCCTACAATATTGTATTAGTAATTTATAATAAAAAAAAGTAAATAAATGGACTACAAAATATATCATTACCATTGAGTTATCACTTAACCCTTTATTTTATTTTATTTTTTGTTCTTATTAATACATTTTTACTAATCCCAAATTTCAAGAAGTTCTTATTAAGTAGGTATGGCAAACTCTAACTTCTCCAAAATTAAACCATTGTTAAGATCAATTGTTTTGTCAAATTAATGTATATTAACTCCCCTAGGAAGAGTACTGACATTTATAGGTTAATAGAGGTCATTCACTCTTGCTATTTCAAGACGTACGTGTGAGCTTTCAACAAACATTTATATATGGTTATCTTCTTTTTTTTAATACTTAATGTTTGGTACCGTATATCTTATTTTATTGAGTTGAAATCCAATGGAGTGAGTCCATTCTATAAAATTAAAAAAAAAAAAATTTGAAAAATGTATAACCCTAAACAAATAAATGGATAATGTCATTAATATAACTCACTAGGCTTCAAAAGATATCCTTATTTTAAAATCAGCTGGTCTTAAATAAAAATCAACTCAGTGCATTATCAATCTTCTTTAGGAGCACAACTTTAATATCACAATTTTGTCAACAATTCTAATATATGATAGATTGTATGTGGTTGTTTATCACTTTTTATAACTTACTATTTTTTTTTTTTTTTTTTTACTATCCACAATCGGAGATTTTGGCAAAAGTTGTTTCCGTATTTTTTTTCATCATAAAAGAAGATTACGGCCCCGTGAGTTGTTAGATTTAAGAAGGGTAATTAATAAAATTCAAGTCATAATTTACGAGAATAAATCTAGGATGACGCGTGAGTCTATGCAATGCCAAGCCAGGTGAAAGGGTCCGATGTCTTTGGCGGGACTCATCTGATGGGAGATTTGTGAGTAGAACATAAATGATTAGCTAGTTGATATCGACAGCTTAGGAAAGCCTGACATGGCATCCAAGTGTTGACGATTGAATGGTTCCAAATGGCAAAGGGCGGCGCACCAAACAGACAGGAGTTGCTGGATTGTGGGGGGAGAGATAGATAGAGAATGTGAGAGATTGACAGATTGTGATGTATGAGGTCCATTCAATTTTTGATGTAAAAATATGGGGGGAAAAATCATTGCAGATTGGATTACTTCCATTATTTCACACATATCCAGAATTAACGTGACAAGTTCATATTTTAACACGTTAAAGTGAATGTAAAATAACTCCTGTAAAAAAAGGTGATGTAAAAGAGAAAAGAATAAAAACTCTAAAAATATATATGTGAGAAGAGCATGGCTTGAGTCTAGAATGAATCCGCTGAAATATAGACATATGGCAGATGTTTGATGAACTTGGCTTAATTACCTCTAGTTTTTAATGCACCGAAGATGATAAGATACAAACACATATATGTATGTTTAATTTTTGTCACATGTTCAAACTAAAGTTTGGTTTATCTCTAGTACATTTTTTAGCTGAACACTTCCTTTTGTTTTAAATAATAATGATAAGTGGTAATGAGTTTTAATCTCTATTTTTTATTTAGTTAAAGGTGATGTGACAATTTCTCATTAAAACAAAAAGAGATTCCAAATAAAAACGTAAGAGGAATGTAAGTCAAATTCTTTGAATTATATCTGCTATAGTACACTAGAGTTTAGCCTTATTTATATTTGACACTTGTTCAAATCCTAACGGGTCTCGTGTACAGTAACATCAAATCTAAGCTGGTTTACGTGATAGTGAGATTGTGAAATGTCAGTCATGTTATTGTACTGTTGTAATAAAAGTATGGGAAATCAAAAACTTAGTACACAAATTTGCGGTGGGAGAGAGAGAGTGAGGGCAGGGCCAGGGGGGGTGGCGTGAAAACTTGGTATCACTCACGCCGTCCAAAAACAAACCTTTCATGTATCTGCCACCCCACGCGCAATCAATAACATCACTCTTCATCTCTTTACCTCTCTCTCCCATATCATCTATATAAATACATTTATTATTCCTCTTTCGCTTACACAACAATATTCGCCAGCCTTTCTACTTACATCTTTTTGCATATTTAAAACCTATACCTCTCTCTCACTCATTGCAGAAAACATTCCACCCAATCCCAATCCCAATACCTAAACCTCTCTCTCTCTCTCTCTCTCTCTGCCTTGCTCAAGAACAAAACACAGCACCAACACATTTTTCTGTGAGTATTTTTTTGTTAGTTATTGGTTGAAAAATATATTGTGTACATATTATATATATGTAAAAGAAAGTTTGGCTGCAATTGTAGCTTCACCATATTAAAAATTTGCAATTCTTTTGGTGCATTTTTCCATGCTGAAACTAGCTAGGGTACGTTTGTGATGCATACAAGTAATATTTTATATATTTCAACATTCCATGCATGCTTACAGTTTATTCATCCAAATATAAAATATTTCATCGTTCATCCATGACCTAGAATTTTTTTTTTTTTTTTGGGAGTTATGACTTATGACATACATTTAGTCTCAATGAACTTTACTGAAAAATCTAAACTGAATGGTTTCAATGAACTTAATTATGTTATTTCTAAGAGAAATCCCTGCCAGATAGAGGAAAAAAAAAGAAAAAAAAGGTATAGCGAGCTTGTGCATATATAGGTTATTAATATTGTGCTGTTTTGTGAGTGGTTATCCTTGAAAAATTTTTTCCAGCTATCGAGTGAAGTTGTCTAGCATGGTGGGTGTGAAAACGTTTTCCACCACCACGAGCTGCTGGGAGTGCACTGCACTCAAAGAAACATAACATGCTTGTGCCAGCAAAGTCAAACTTTTCGGCCAAACTTTTGTGTGCAATAGACTTCGCCTAAGCTCATGCAACATTTACCACTCAAATATATATATTAGTTCTAGTCCTTAGGATCTTTGGTGGGTTCCTCAATTGGTCTGCCATTAGATGCCTAATAACCCAAGCAGGACCACTGTTGGGTTCCACAAAGTTACATCATCATCATTACCATTGTTTATCCTACACTTGTGCTAGCTTTACTGGAATGGATAGCTAGAAATCATAACTAAAATGTGCAAGGCAATATGAGTGGAACTTCATTGCTCTTTTGAGCTTTGGAATTTATTTAATTATTTCACAGTCATGTCTTCCACAGTAGTTTCTATTGTTAGGCCAATTAACATTGAAAGAAACTTTAAGACTATGTTTGAGGCATGTAACGGGGTGAAACAAAAAGGTTAGAAGCTTTAGAAGGAACTTTACTTAATTTACTTGGACTCTCTCTTACTTTATTTCTTTCTCAGGCGAAGATTATCAATGGAGATGGAGTCTTGTGTCCCACCCGGCTTTAGATTTCACCCAACAGAGGAAGAACTTGTGGGTTACTACCTCAGGAGAAAGATTAACTCTCTGAAAATCGATCTAGATGTTATTGCTGACATTGATCTCTACAAAATGGAGCCATGGGACATCCAAGGTATTTAAAGTGAAATAGTTAATTATATAAAAGGCTAGTACCCTTATGGATAACATCAGTTATACTCTAAAAGTATCTAATAATAATTTTCTCATGTTAAGAATTCAAACAAATTAAGCAATGCTAGTTTGCAAATTGATACAAACTTTAATACAATATCGACTAACCTAATGAACCAGCAAGCACTGAAGTATTTCATAGAAAATGCAACGAAGAAAATTACATATTGGGTACGGAATATGGTACCAATTACATTGTGTTGGGTTTCTTATAACTTTAATTTTCTCTTTGGTTGATACAGACAGATGCAAGCTGGGCTATGATGAACAAAATGAGTGGTACTTCTTCAGTCATAAAGATAAGAAGTACCCAACAGGAACGAGGACTAATAGAGCCACTGCTGCTGGATTCTGGAAAGCAACTGGGAGAGACAAGGCTGTGCTCTCAAAGAACAGAATCATAGGAATGAGAAAAACTCTGGTGTTCTACAAGGGACGAGCACCCAATGGTAGGAAATCAGATTGGATCATGCATGAATACCGCCTCCAAACATCTGAACATGGACCTCTTCAGGCAAGTTCAATAATATAAATATTTATCTCATTCAAGTTCAAAAATTTACCTCCCAAATGTTATAACTTTTGCTTGTAAAGCAAAAATTTATTTTGCATATTGAAGTAAAAATGAAAATACAATATTTATGAATTGTCCATGGTGCTTATACGTTTGACAATTGGATGACAGTAGTAAAAGAAATGATTGATTAATTAGAAAACATATCATATAACTATTTTCTGTTAGTACTTTGGACTCGTTCCCCAAGGTAAATTGTCTAGCTTGGCCCATGAGTTTTGAAGAAGTGAATAATAATCATAGTAACTTATTGCTCAATTTAATGGGACATATTGACTGAGGCAAATGGAAATATTGACTGTTCCATGTTGATAATAAAGTTATTCCTAGCCATCATTATGAAAATAAAACACCTGTACATATAGTGGCATTAGCCTTGATCTTTCTCTCACATTATACATTACCTTATGCAAATAAATCATGTAAAGACTACTATGAATGCAAGTTACTGTATTAATAAGCCAATGTTGGTGGTTATAATGCAGGAAGAAGGATGGGTGGTGTGTCGGGCATTCAAGAAGCCCACTCCTAATTATAGACAAGGTTTCCAAGCTTGGAACGCTTACTATGTCAGAGATAACTGCCAAGTTATGCCTCCATCATATTCACATATAGCAAGTACAACACAAGCGTTTAATCCAAATCAAGCGGCAACTTTTCATGAACCCATTACTTCATTACAGCAAGAGCTTGTTTGCAACCATACTCTTTTGGACAACCAACTTGTTGAGCTACCACGACTAGATAGCCCTACTTTATCAACTAGTTTGGCGACAAAAGAAGGTTTCCAGCATAATGGTATAGCCAATAATGAAGATTTCGATGGTATCAGCAGCCAGTATGTGGATTGGAAAAATCTGGATGATTTACTCGCATCACAATTTACTGGCACAACTTCCTATCCAAACTTGCCATTAATATCCCAGAACAATGAACTAGGAGCTCAAAATAATGATAGCCATCTCCTTGGATGCTTTCCTGACTTATAACAAAAGGTCATCCAATAGCCTTGGATGCTTTCTTGACTTATAACCAAAGCTCGTCCATAGCCTCAATCTATATATGTAGATGATGAATTCATCGTAATGGTAATAATAATAATAATCAGTCTCTACAAGCTGATTTAGGGTTGAATTCCCGTGTACAATTGTCGAAGAGAGTCCACACACTAAAACACATATAAATTAGAGGAACAACGACTTGATGTGATAAAGGGAGAGTTCCTGAAAAGTAAATCTCCTAAAATATTAGAAATGTTGGTGAAAGTTTTTATTCACCATTGTACTTGTTTATGTTATTTTATAATTGTAAATTTTTGCTTCATTGCATGCATTATTTGTACTCAATAATTTTGTTGTCCAAAAATTGCATTTTGTACCATTTGCCCATTACTCGTGAACAAAATGCAATTATTGCTTCTTTTTTCCTAGTTTACTAAGGCTTGTTGAGGGAAAGTAATATTGCTATCGACACAATATTTTTATAATATTTTACAATAAATTCTAAGTAATAAATTGTTACTAGTTATTATTGGTGGGAAAAAAAAAGTAATTTTAATGGTGAGTTCAAATTAAAATTAATAACAACTTACCACGGAAGATTTATTATAAAAATGTTGTAGAAGTAGTACTTTTTAAAAAGTAATGCTACGAACATAACAAACAATCACAAAAATTTCACAATATTTCCAAATTATTATACCATATCATTAAAAAAATAAATTAGAAATTGTGGTGGGGCCATGAATGAGTTAGCATGCAATAAGAATATTGTAAATTGTTGTGATCTTTAGTTGTATTTCGAGCATTATTCAAGTCTAAAAGCTGATAGCTAATTCTCTTCCATAGCTCAAAATATGTTCTTGATAAGGATAAAATTTGATTTCATATCTTTAATATGATGTCAATAAACACGCATTATATATAGGGTTAGAACAGAAATTGGGATTCATTGAGCATATCTTAATATTCAATTGCAATTTTGCATGTACAAAAGGTGTCTTCCATAGCCACACGTACCTACAAGCACATTGTTGAGGAGTGTTTCAAAAGCCTATGATCTGAAAGGCCCATACCCAAAAGGCAGACACTCCTAAGGCAGTTGGGTTAGGTAACTACCGGGCTTCTTGGCCCATACCTACCTAAAACTGAAGCCTACAATTTTTTTCCCCCTAAAATTCATTAGTTTCTACTTATGTGAATCTTTAATTTTATTAGAACATTTTTTGAGAAAATTTCCATGTATGATATAATTTGGAATGAAAAGTGTTCATGCTTCCAAAAATCCATATTCTAAATAGTATACTTATCCTTCTCCAAAATATATATATATATATATTACACTTATAATTAATTTCATAAATACGATTCAAAAAAAGTTTTTTTTTCTTTCTATATTTCATATTTGTTATATCAAACTGCTTTCATTCACATGTTCAAATGCTTATGTTGTAACACGTGTGAGTATATATATATATATATATCACATGTTCAAATGCTTATTTTGTAACACGTGTGTGAGTATATATATATATAATGTTTACGTTTATGCGTTCCCCACATATATAATGTTTATGTTTATGTTTTCCATGTCCATTGCCTATGAACTAAATTGTCCTAATTAGAAATGTAGTATCATTTTTTTTTTAATCTAGCAGGGCCATTAGTTGAATTTTATTTTTAGATTTTTACAATAAGGTCACATTCGGACTAAGTTTCTGAAAAATCCTGCACATAAGTCACCCAACCTCCCCTAGAAGCATGCCACTCTGAGAAACCTGTTTTGCTACCCACAGCAGTAGATACAATGCTAGCAGTAGATAGAGACAGGCGCTTGTTGGACGTCGGAGCAGAAAAAATACCAGGGTTGGGGACTCTCCCAATTATGTCAGAACCAGCATAGTCAGCAAATGATTTTTGCACTCTTCTCCAATAGCCAACATAATCGCTGGAGGCAAAAACTTCCTTCTGAAAATTGGGCACTACGAACTGAAAACTCCTCTATGACCAATAGGAGAAAGCCTGGAGTCTCAGAAAAGGATCCAAAGAAGGAAGAGATGGTACTATGTCATTAAACATAGGGGGAATATCTTGGTTAAAACCAAATTGCCAAAGTACTCGGTGCGCCGAGTAATGAGTATACCTAGGGCCGCTTGAAGAAGGCACAGGGAGCCAAGAGGGACTAATGCAAGCTAGGTAGGCTAAACTACCCTCATCACCACAACACAAATCAAAAGTGTTTCTTGTAGAAGTAAAAAAAAGGAGATAATATAGAATCACAAACAAAACTGGGGCCGAACTCCCGGGGAGAATGCCAATGCAAATGACTTGCCTGATCAAACAATTCAATCAAGTTAAGGCTGCCACCTTTCAGACTGAGCCAACGAAAAATAATAAGGTGGCTGTTAGTTGAACTGCCACAAAGCCCTTTAACCAAATCAGGGGATCCCTGAAACTTATCTTTTACAAACTTTAAATTTCTACATCTTGCTAAAGTGACCAAAGAACGATCCCACAAAAATACCTGGAGGATGGTGCAATGAAGAGAAGAAGTGATTACATAACAAGAATCACCCTCGACTTCATCTCCAGGAAGCTGATCCAATTGAGAGTAGACATGGCCCAAGAACATGGGAGCTAGAGGATATTAGGCACCTCAGGCTAACCTAATCGCCAATGGAAAGAGAGTAGATTTGATCCCATACCTAGGGAACTCACTGAACTGAAACTTGCTAAGCCAGAATGCGAGGAACCCTGCTCGCCTAACTTCCCTATCTTTTTCGCACGAAAGGTTCATAACCCACCTACCCTTCCTGGTCGATTTCTCACTAGGAGAAGCGGTGCGCCCTCCAAAATGAGTAAATAACTTTTCTTCTACTTTAAGATCCTCATCAGAAAGATTAATATCAAAGGGATTTTCATCCCCAAGCACTGGAAGGAGGAAATTGTTGACCACATCCTCTAGGGTGACAGTCAGTTCGCCAACAGAAAAGGAAAAAGTATGCAGAGCAGGACACCAACAGCGTACCAGATGCACAAGACCTTTAGCGTCTCTAAAACCCTCAAGATTCCTGGAGATTGCAACTGCCTTCAAGATACCGGTGCGCTCCAGGTGACCCACGAACTCCTTGTCAAAGAGTTCCTTATCCACCTAGATGGGCCAGCCTTGGATCTTTCCAGCAACAAAATAGAAAAAGATGGGAACTGCCTCTCGAAGTCCCCGCCTGATCTGAAGATCAAAAATCTCTTTAGGGTCTGGGACTTGAGTGGAGCCAGCGAAACCTGCCTAACCGGAGAATACCCAGGCATGAGTGGATGGAGGGGCCTCACCATGGGACACTTGAGGGAAGAATAAACTAAGGGTGTACCAGGGGTCTCGTAAAGGAAAAGCAGGGCGTCCAGTGACCTCATGAGGCTCATCTTGTGTAGAACTAGAGGAACCTTCACCTTCAAAAGGGCTGGGAGTACGCTCCCTTCTTTTTCGAGAAGAAGAAGAAGCCATCGAAACAATGAGTATCTTAAAATTAAAGGGAATTAAGAAGAGAGAAGGAAATAACAGACTGACCGAAAGGAAGAGAAAAGAGACTAGGAATAGAAGATTCAGGGAGATAAAGGGATGATGTGAAACACCTACAATAAAGACACAACAAGCAGCTGAAGAAGACAGTATGTGGAAAGACGCGCCAGTTGCCAAAAATTTAATTTAAAGAGGGAAGAATTATCAGTAGTTATTAATGGAAGTTATGGGGAATGTAAAAGTAGGTGGTGGAAGTTTTTTACTCCAAAACTCAACTGCCATGTCCCATATAAAAAAGAGACGTTACAAAAGAAAGAAGCAAAAAAAAAAAAAAAAAAAAAAAAAAAAAAAAAAAAAAAAAAAAGAGAAGAAGGGGCCAGGATACCGAAGACCAAAAGATAAAATATCAAGATCCCCGAAGAGGGATCAAGATGGAAGAATCCTATAGAAATTCAACTTCTCACACATGGGCTGTAGGCAACCCATGAGCTCAGGGGGCTAAATGTTGAGGTTTAAAATTAATCGCAGCCCAAGGCCCAAAGAAATAACACACTGGGCTAATTTAATGGGAAATGAAGCTAGAAAAATAAAGGAGCTGGGCTCACGTAATAAAGAAAAAAAGAAAAGAAAGAAGAAAAGGGTGAGAAGTCCAAAGAATTGGGATCCAAAGACTCATGAAGGAATTAGCTTTAAAGCAGTGAGGGATCAGAAAGTACAAAGCAAACATTCATGAATGAAAGAGCTGTGCCTCAAGGAACCAAGAATGAGAAAACCATAAGTAGAGGTGATTGCAAGGGAGCTTTCAACCCAGTAGTAAAAGATTCCAACTATTTTGGGAAAAATAACAAGGATGGAGTGTAACCAAAAGCTGGAAAAGTGAAGAAAAATGGCCAAATAGCTAAAATCAGCAACCTGAGGGGATCTTGAAATAGAAAATTAGCTAGAGGCTTTCAGCTTGGTCACACCAAAATGAAGAAATTATAAGAAAAAGAGAAACGACCAGCCCCTGGGTAAACTGACACAGTACAAGCTCTGAGGGGCAAAAGAGAGAAATTACTGGTACTCCGGAGCCCTAAAGTCGCACTATAAAAGGAAGGAGAAACCCATGCTGAGATTCATTCATTCATCGCCATTTTTCTGGATTCTTAGAAAAGATAGAGCTTTAGAAAGAAACTCTGTAAAGTTCAAGGAAAAACAGAGGAATTTTCTCCCGGTATCCTAGAGACAGCCACTATAGCACATACTCGGATTCAAAATGATTCAAATTTTACAAGTCTTAGAGGCTTGAATAGCCATCAAAGTCTGTATTTTTTGAACTTAGTTGAACCTTGTATCAAGTCTTAGTGAGCACACTGTAATCATAACCAAAGAAAATTAATAAAATGTCTCTCATTAATTCGAGGATCCCTAACCCCTATTTTACTGAATTTTTTATTGTTGTGCATTTCTTTGTTTTTTGAGCTGTCATTCAATATAGATATTTTCACTTGTTAGTTTATTTGTGTTGTAGGAAGCTTGCTTTGTGCACCACTTGGTTCTTAAACAGTCTTTCAGCTGCGGTGAACCAAGCCCAGTCCACCAAGAACAATTATTTGGCACATGATCTTTGGGCCATTGTGCTAAAAAAGATAAGGAAGGCATGCCATTGTGGAGGTCTTTGGTGATTTAGAGGTTATTGCTCACATTGAGGGTGAAATACGATGATAAGCAGAATGAGATCTTTCGAGCACAATGCATTATCAGTAAGAGGATCTATGATTTGATCATTGATAGTGGCAGTGTAGAGAATATCGCGTCGAAAAGTTTGGTTACCAAGTTGGGACTGAAGACAGAAAAGTATCACTCTCTGTACAAGATAGGTTAGATCAAGAAAGGTACGGAAACTGTTGTTACTTAATAATGTCATATTACTTTTTCTATGGGTAAATGTCATGTAGATAAAGTAGTTTGTGATGTTATGGAAATGGATACATGTCATTTAATATTGGATAGACCTTGGCAATATGATGTAGATGCTACTCATAAGTGTAAGGATAATGTGTATGTGTTCTTCAAGAATGAAAGAAAAATTGTCCTTGGTCCTATTAAGGAAGGTAGTGTACCCAAAGCTTCTAAAGTGAAGGGGAAGCCATTACTTCTTATAGTCAACAATGAGGATATTTTTGGCAAGGAGTGTAAGGAGTTGAAATAGGTATATGCTCTAGTGGTGATGAATGGAGAGTCGAAGAAGGTTAGTGAGATACCTGAGGAAATTCAACCATTGATCAAGGAGTTTGAAAAACTTTTTTCAAAGGAGATGCCTGTAGATTTACCATTAATGCGTGACATCTAGCATTGCATTGATTTAGCTCCTGGAGCTCTACCAAATTTGCCACATTATAGGATGAATCTTTAGGAGGGTCAAATTCTACAGGGATAGGTGGATGAGCTTCTGAGCAAGGGGCTGATCAGGGAGAGTGTGAGTCCATGTGCAGTACCGGCATTATTAATATCAACAAGATCATAGTCAATTATCGATTTCATATTCCCTGACTAGATGACATATTTGATATGCTAAGTAGGTCTAGGTGTTAAATCAAGCTGGATCTCAAGAGTGAGTATCACCAGATTCAGATTCGACTTGGAGATAAGTGGAAGATAGCTTTCAAGATAAATGAGGGGTTGTATGAGTGGATGGTGGTGCCTTTCGGATTGTCTAATACTCCCAACACTTTTATGAGGCTTATGAATCAGGTATTAAAACCATTTATAGAGAAGTTTGTGGTAGTTTATTTTGACGATATCCTGATTAGTAAGACAAAAGTAGCCCACTATAACATGTGCGAGAAGTATTGATGGTGTTATAGGCCAATGAGTTGTATATCAACTTGAAGAAATGCAACTTCTTGACTGATAAGTTGTTGTTCTTAGGATATGTGGTTAGTGTGGATGGGATTCATGTTGATGAGGACAAGGTCCGTGCAGTTAGAGAATGGGCGACCCCAAAGACATTGAGTGATGTGCGAAGCTTCCATGGGCTAGGACTCTTCTAGCAAAAGTTTGTTCGAGATTTCAGTAGCATAATGGCCCCTATCACTAAGTGTCTAAAGAAGGGGGGGGGGGGTTCTCATGGGGAAAGGAGCAGAATAGAGTTTTGCCTTGATCAAGGAAAAGTTAAGCACTGCTTCAGTTTTGGCATTGCCCAACTTCGATAAGGTGTTTCAAGTGGAGTGTGATGCATCTGTGGTCGGGATAGACGTTGTTCTTTCACAAGACAACAAACCAGTAACATTCTTTAGTTAGAAAATTTATGAAGTTTGAAGTAAATAGTCGGCCTATGAGCTGGAGCACTGGGGCAGTTTTCTCTCATTGCTTTTCCTCCCAATTTGGGAGGAAAAAAACTACGGGCCTGGGAGAGAAAATTTTTTCCGAGTTTTTCACTCCCCCTATTTTCTTCCCATTCCCAAACAAAGGAAAACTTAGTTTCCCACTCCATTTTCCTTCTTACATTTTCCATCATTCCTAAATTCCACCCAACCAAACACAGTGTTAAGCATTAGGAGCACTACCTAATTCAGAGGGAGTTTGTATTATATACAAATCATCAAGTATTGATGCACATCAACAGTCAGGCTAATATTAACCGAATGCATGCTTGGTGGGTAGCTTATATACAGCGCTTCCATTTCACATTGAAGCACAAGTCTGGTGTCACTAATAAGGTGGCAAATGCGCTCAACAGGTGAGCATCTTTATTGACCACCCTACATACTGAAGTTGTAGGGTTTGATTGCCTCAAGGAGTTGTACGAAAATGATGAGGATTTTGGTAATATTTGGAGTTAAGTGTCAACAAACTCAATCTACTGTCAATAGTATGTACATCCAAAATGGTTTCCTCTTTTGGGGGTAATCAATTATGCATTCCTAAAAGTTCATTGAGGGAGTAGCATGGTGAAAGTTTGGGTGGACACATGGGCAGAGATACATGAGCACATGGGCAGAGTTTTAAGTACTGAGGTAGTGGTTCTTCGTAAGAAGAAGTTAGATACATAATAAGTTCAATTGGAGTATCAATAATCTTATTGTCAATAAGACCATCTCGAGAATGGATGTAAGATGTGAACTTAACTTGGATCATATGAAAACCATCAATATAACAAGTAATTTCAAGCCCTAGAAAACAACTTTAGATTTTCAAAGATTTTTCATCTCAAAGTAGGCTTTAATGGAATATACCTCATGAACTAGCATATGTAATATACCCTTTTATGAGTCTCGTTTAAATGCTATCGAAGGAGGTATCCTCAAGTCAAGGTGATGCAACAGGCAGCAAAGCATACAAACTCTTTCAGATTCCAAAGGTGGCATGTTATTTCTAGAATATTCTTGCATTGTACCAAAACAAAATTTAAAAATTCACAAAAGGTTTTAATTAAATTCCTTATTTTTATTGATCCCACCACCCAAAAAAAAAAAAAAAAAAGAAAAAAAAAAGAAAAGGAAAACCTCCCGGGGAAAAAGAAACAAATAAAGTCCAATAAAAGCTCCTCTCTCTGTAACGCTCTGCTTTTCTGCTACAAACACAAATTACAAAAGTTTACGTTTCCAGATCCCATTCTCTACAGTCAGACGAAGTCACACAGATTCAGCACCAACCAAAATTAGGGTTTCTTTTTATTTAATTATTTGAAATTATTTTTTGGAAAACAAATTGAAAAGAGTCAATACAATATATATATATATATATATGAGTGGGTTTGATGTGGTCAGAGTGTAACAGCAAGTGGTGAAGAAATTCAACAATGTCGTCAATGGCGGCTCCTCGGAGCGCGATGGGCGAGAGCGTGAGGATAGTGTTGAGAGACGAAGATGAAGAGAATGGGGACGATTCGCCCTCCGCCAAGAGGCCTAAATTGGACCGATTCCCTTTGACTCGATGGGAAATCGTTGCTTCGCTCTCTGTCTTCTTCATCTTCTCCGCTGGCCTCTTCTGCGTCTACCTCACCATGCCTGCGGCGGACTTCGGGAAGCTCAAGCTGCCTCGCTCCATTTCCGATCTTCGCTTGCTCAAGTACTTTCCTTTTCCATTGTCCTTTCTTTGTTAGATATGAATTTCATGTTTTGAATCTGAAATTATTGGTCTCTTAAATTGCTAATTTTGTTATTAGAATTAAACATTTCGTTGTAATTCTAACATTAGTTACTTGTTTTCCATGACACAAAAGTGTGTGGTGTGCATTAGCTTTACAAATTGTCATGGCTTCTACATTTTGATCCAAAGTCTCCATTTGTTTCAACGGAAAACGTTTCTGCATTTTCTGTGTTTTGGTATGCCAGAAAACACAGGTCAATGGAAAATGCTTTTTGTGGGCAACCAAAAATAAGCCCAAATGCCCAATATAGTGAAAACGTTTTCTGGAATGTCACATTCTTAACATACCACTGCAAATAATCTCCACACTAACTTTCCATTTCACAACCAAACTTAGGAAAACAAGTCAGTTTTCCAGAAAACATTTCTGTCGAAACAGAAGGAGGTGTTGCTCTGCTCGTTTCATTTGCATTGTCATTTGAGTTTGTTTGTTTGTTTCTTTGCTTTTCATGTTTTAAGTCGTAACTGCCTCAAGCATTTCCTGAACTATGAATCCTTTTTTTGTTTTTGTGAATTTTGCCTCAGAGATCATCTGGGATCCTATGCTAAAGATTATCCAGCTCAATTCATTCTGGGTTACTGCTCCATTTACATCTTCATGCAGACATTTATGATTCCTGGAACAATTTTCATGTCTTTGTTAGCTGGAGCTCTTTTTGGTGTAATTAGAGGCCTTCTCTTAGTTGTTTTCAATGCTACAGCTGGAGCATCATCCTGCTACTTTTTGTCTAAGTTAATTGGCAGGCCCATAGTTAGTTGGTTGTGGCCTGAAAAGTTGAGATTCTTTCAAGCAGAGGTATATCTATTTCCTGTCTTTTATTTGTATCATAAAATTATTATTTATTTTTAACTCTGGTCATTTATTGTGCTACTCAATTAACATGAAATTTCATGGAATCAGATAGCTAAACGTAGAGATAAGCTGCTGAATTACATGCTCTTTCTGAGGATAACTCCGTCGTTGCCCAACCTTTTCATTAATTTGGCATCTCCCATTGTTGATATACCATTTCATATTTTCTTTTTGGCTACCTTGATTGGTCTTATTCCAGCATCCTATATCACAGTCAGGGTAAGTCCCCTGCTCTGACCTTCTCATTTCACAGTTATTATCTTGTTGCTCATGTTATATTTTCTTTTTATTTTTTAATGCAGAAGCTTATTGATGTTGCTGTTATATTGATTGCTTTACATTCCTTTTTATTTTTTGGTGTTGTTTTCTCCTTTACAGTCATAACACTGTTATGGGAGTGCTTGATATGTCAGTTAGATTTCAAAAGTACATTTAAAAATGGCCACCAGTTATGAAATTTATTAAAAATTACTTCTGCTACATCTCCTTATTAGGTCATTTTTTGAGTTTTAGAGAAATTGACATGATTTGTCTTTGGCATGAGATAGTTCTATGTTTTTGTCTTCTTTGATCATCTGTACTTGGGTGGCTGCTTTTATATATAACTTGGTCCATACTTCTCTACTATCAGATGCATTTTTGATTAAGAAGTATTTTGGTGGATCATTTGTTGTGTCAACAGTAGGATTTACCTAACTAGTGCTGAACTTGCAAAGCTGGGCTGAGAGAGACTAATAATAATTCTTTTCAATGTTCTCATATTATTTATTCCCACAAATACTTTCTTATGTTTGCATTATTAAAGGATTTTACCCCAAGGGTTTGGCTTAGTGGTTCCTAGGGTCTCATGATTTACATGAGATCTTGGGTTCAAAACCTTTGGCCAACAATTTGGGGCGACCCCAAGGGATTACTCCATATAATAACCTAGAGTATGTGGGAACAGGGCATATACGAGGGAATGGTTAGGTGCTCATAGAGTTTTGGATACCCTTGTTTCTCAAACTTATAATAACAATTATTAAAGAATTTCTTCATAATTGAAGAAAGGGAGTCTTTTCAAGAAGCTTCATGCTTATGCTCTCATGCGGTCGGTGTAAGGGAGTTGATTTTTTTTTTTGGATAAGTTAAATATTTTATTGCAAAGAGACATTCCTATAGTACAATGAACATAAAGGAGTCTGAAGAATGGATAAAAGTTTGATGACCCAAAGTCCTTGTTGGGGGCATTTGAGAAGATGTTAATGGTTGTCCTTCTCATTTCATCTCTTTGTGTAGGTCCTATGCTAAATGTAGAGTTCTCATTTTTGAGTTCACCTTCTTCAGGTGGGTTCTACCTTTTATTTCTCTCTCTTCCCTCTCTCTGTCTTCTTTGTTGCACTATTTTCTCTGTCAGCCACTTAAAGATTATCTTGGAAAAAATCGATATTTAAAGAAAAGATCTTGTGAGCTCTAGCTCAAATGGCACCTCCTATTGTTGTAAGTGCATGATGGAGGGTGAGATCATGGGTTCAAGACCCCCTAAGTTCATGTGTAACTTAATAATAAGAAATATATAAGCAAAATAAATTAGGTCATTAACACATTATTCTTTATGAACCTCCTTTGAACTTAAGAAGATAAGTTTTACCAATTGCAGTTAGGGTAGTATTGGATAGTAAAAAAATTAGTGCTTTGACCTTTTTAATTATTGACAAACATTCTGGAATGCACACAATTGAAAAGTAAGAAGTTCTTTATGGATGGAGTGTAGATTTCTTTTATCTTAGAAACAATGAGCAACGTCAAATAATCATTCTCTTGTGCATGGATTACCATACTGCTGCAAGTTTAACATTGTTGATAGAATTGGCTTCTTTGTTTAAAAAAGGAATGGTTGGGGGCGGGGCAGTGCTTTTTATCTTTTTTTACTAGATCTCCATTGGCCCTTGACTGCATTGTAATCGGAACTAAAAGAATACTTGTCTCTTATTCTTATCCTTCTGTCCTAACCATATATTGCATTCTTTATGGATTAACCTTAATAGTCAAGAATTACAACCTTGTGGTTGAACATGAAGCTTGTTCATAGTGGGTTATCATTTAAAAACTCTCATAAGGATTGCTGAAAAAACTACACTCCAAATTCTTAACTTTGAGCAGTTGTTGATATTTCTTTGTGCTGACAAAGATTTCCACCCCCCCCCACCCCCCACATTGATATGATTTGTGTATTCTGAAAAGTTGAATGCCAACATTATTCAATAAGAAACTGGCAAATGTAGTTCTAGTAAGTGGTCACTTAACTAGTTACGGTTATCAACATACATTTAAAGGTCATAATGATCATATATTTTGTTAAGCATAAGACAATACAACTTTATAAGTTGTTATAACTTAAAAATGTGAGCATCACTATGTTGATGGGTTATGTTTTATGTGGTTTAAAAGTGTTGGTTCTTGAGTTGGAGTTTTAGCGGTATTTGTAGGTATGTTGGTTATAAACAATCAACTGATGTTGGTTCTTGGACTGATGGGTTGGGGTTCTTGGGCTTGGACTGCAATGCTGAACATTTCAAAGGTGAAGTGCAGATGGGCTGTTCCATGGTTTTTTGAGAGATATTAATACTACCAAGGATTTAGTTGGAAATAGTTTTAGCATGTTTTAAGTTATAAAGTTGGAGATTCTTTTGGTACTTGTACAGTTTTTGGGCTAGTTAATGTTACATCATGGAGAGATTGAAGAGTATGTGAATCATAGAATAAAAGCAAGGTGGATGAAGGGAAGAATTACATCAAAAGTATTGTGTTTTTTTATGCTAACATCAAGAGCATTGTATGATCATAGAATACGTATTAAGTTCAAGGGAAAGTTTTATAGGAATTCTACATGTCCAATTTTGCTATATGGTATTGAATGTTGGGCTGTCATATCAAGAAGTGATATGTTCATAAAATGAGCATAGCTATAGTGGGAATGCTGCTGAGATGGATAGGTGGAAATACAAGGAAAGAAATTAACAAAAAAAAAATCGTTTAAAGATATGGGTGGCCCCTATTGATTAAAAGACATGGGAGAGTTGTTTGAGATGGTTTGGTTATGTGCAAAGAACAACAATTAATGCATCGGTGAGGAAAAGTTATTTGATTCAAGTCAATGAAATGAAAAGAGGTGGGGGAAGATATAAAATAATACTTGTAAAAGTGATATGTTAATTAATGGAGATACCAAAGAGTATAATTTTGGATAGGATAAATCGGTGGAGAAGAGTACATGTGGTTGACTCTGATTTGGCAATTGAGTGTTCATAGTCAACCCTAAAGTTTTAGGATTAAGACTTTATTATTGTTGTTCTTGGTCTTCTTTTGAAGGGCGTGAAGGACCCCAGGGCTCGTACTCCATCCACTTGCCTAGGTTTCTCAAATGGTGGAATGAATGGGTTAGGAATCTTGAGGTCCCAGGTTTGAGTCCTGCTCTCACATGATGTAACTTGCAGGTGGGCCCAGTGGCATCCAAGAATTTCACATGTGGCCCAATAAAATAAGTCTTGAATAGACAAATTTACAAAGTCGTAACAAATTAATCTGCCTTGGCTGTATTAAGAAGGCTACCCACTCTTTGCAGCTTATTATTGAAGTGGTCAAAGACATGTAAAACACCAATGCTTTTTTCTTCTTAAAAAGTATGTGCCATGATGAGCTAGTTAAGAATTATTAGAGGAAAAGGCAAATGATTGAGTGTTTGTTGACATTATAGTTACCATTTTCATTTGTGACTGACATGGGCCTGTTATTATTAAAGCTCTCAGGTAAATGGCGTTGGAAGTTTGGTATGATGTATGGTGGGTCCAATTGTCTGAATGTGGAGAGACTACATTGGGTTGCAGGGAAACATTAAACTATCTTAGTTGCACCATTTCTAAAAATATTTCCTCCATATTTTACACCTTTAGGAATGGTGTTAGCCTTGAGGGAAGTAGAGTTTTGGTGCGTTTGTGATTGAATTCTTCCTGCCCTGTTGTTTTGTAGCAAGATCCATCCTGATCTTTTCCAAATAGCGTTTGAAAAAATGCCATTAGTCTCTCTGGATCAAATGTGGTGTTGTCCCCTCATTTCTGGAAGAGTTTGCAAGCCAGAATGGTGATCAATTTCTGGGGGAGTACTTCATTGCTGCTTGGTGTGCTCAGCTGATGAATATAGCAAAAGTGTGCTTTTGCTTCACACATACACTCTTTGAGTGACTTTTTCATTAGAAATCATGAAGGAACAGAGAACTTTTCATGCAATTGGTTTTTTATTTTGGATAGAAATTTTTTCAAACTGGTTTGGAAGAAAATTCCCCAATCCACTACATGACTATTCAAATGATCATCTTTGTATGCTTAATTTCATGATTTGAAATCACGACTAGTTTAGATGACTTATGAGTAATATGATTATAATAATGTGCATGATCATTCACATAATGAGTTGGAGGAAACTTTTATCCTTTTACTTTTGTGTACACTAGTCTACATGGCAAGGAACCAATACAAATATGTCATTTAAAGGTTTTTCCCATACCTCCCTTTTTATCATTTTATTTTTTTGGTTGTTGCTGGATTGTTAGATAACCATGTGTTTTTCTTTTCTTTTTCTATTTGTGTTACTCTGGAATTTCATAATAGTCTCCACATTTCATAAAATTTGGTTTTCTCAGGTTTCTACAGGCTACAGGCTTGGTAGTATATTTATATATTGTCTAAATACTTTATGTATAGTAAATTGCTTACGTATATGGTAAGTTCCTTTGCTTTGTTGTTTGTCATTTTACTAATCATGTTGCTGATTTTGTCTGATATAGGCTGGTCTTGCTCTTGGGGATCTCAAGTCAGTCAAGGATCTATATGATTTTAAAACTTTGTGTGTTCTTTTCCTCATTGGTTTCATCTTCATTTGCCCTGCCCTTTTGAAGAGGAAGAAAATATATGAATGAAGGTTTCATCAGGGAAGGCCCCCTCCTTATATTCTTTGGTTGTAAGTTTGAAGAGGAAGCAAACAGTAGAATTTGGTGGGGGGCCCATCTCATCTTCCTCTCGAAGGCATCTTAAATTATGAACCCCTAGCTATGATTTATGATGATTAGGCCAAAACTTATTATTCGAAGTAAAGAATGTTAATTGAAAATTGAATTTAGTATAGGCTCCACAAAGTTTCAATTCTTTCCACCGGCTTCAAATTATGGAGTCATTTAAGGTTTGGAAAGATGAGCAAAATGATGTTTTAATGGTTATGTACATGTAATTTAATACAGATGTTGGGAATTGTCATGGCCTTGTATCTTTGGTTTACGATTAAATAACAAAATCCTGTAGTTTACAGTTAGTCAAGTATCATTAGGCAAAAAGGTCTTGTAGTTCAGTGGAATTATCTAATTCTCTTACTATATTCCGGCCAACTTGACTTTACTCTCCCCGGCCCTTAGAGAATATGGGTTCAAGTGACATCAAATAGAATCAGGTAAAATTAAAGAGTGCAGCCCATAAAGGAGGGGAAGCCAGACAGCTAGAGGACATTCTGTACATGATTTCTATATAATGGGGCTCGGCCTGTAACCTTCATGGTAGGAAAACAAGAGAAAGTTAACGGGGTTTGTAGATTTGTTGTGCTGCTAACTGTTAAGTCGAGCTTGGCATCTGAGGCAGGCCTTGTCAAGACTCAAGATTGGCTTTGCTATAATAGACTGCAGCTGTCCTTGGATATTTGGAAGGTTTTATTATGCTCCGACCTATCAATATTCTAGCAAGGTTCCTCAAGTTAAAGAGCCTATTAGCAATAGCAACATGCGAAATAGCAACCTTTGGTGGCCAAACTTTCCATGGAATCAACTGTGGAGTCAAGTTCCTCTGATTAAGAGGCCGTTATATATACTAAAATATTCTATTAACAATAGTTAAGAGTCAAATCTTGTAACTCAATTAGTTCCTTACGGAGCCATTATATATACTATATAGCAATTACTAACAAAACAACCTAATTCTATCATAACAAGTCTCTTTTCAATTATAATATTATATATATATGTGTGTGTGTGTGTAATTGTTAAGAGTCTTGTAAAAAATTAATAACTCTGGGCGTTTTCCAAAAAGATATCTATAGTTCAAATCCTCCCATAATAACTAGGGGTATTTTGATATTTTGGAACATCATTTTCAAAAGGACTTACCACAAACAACATTTTTATTATACACCAATTACAACAAGTCATATAACTAGTTGTAAAAAAATTTGGTGTTTATGGATTTATTGAATGGTGTCTCTCTCACATAGGATTAAATTTTTATTTATTTATTTGATCATACAACAAGTGGGAGAAGGGGATTTGAACCCAAATTCTCTTTAACGTGGGAACTTAGTAGTGCCACCCAACTATAAGATTTTTGGCTCACAATTGAAACTTTCATTTGAAGTTGTCATCTAATTAGATACTATAAAGTAATATTTTATACACAAACACAATAATAATAAAGGCAAAATTACATTATTGGTCTTTGAAGTTTACTCTATGAGCGCAATTATTTACGTGACTAATAGAATAACGACCTGACATTTTTTAATGATGTGACATTTTTATAATGAAAAAATTACAAAAATTATTTTTCACATCAAAAACCCATCAATACCAAAATACTTGACTCGGTAAGTAACGGGTTATACCAAATCAAAATTTGAAAGACTGAAACACATCGAGAAGTTATTGTGAATTTTTTTAGTGAATTTCCATCAACAAAAACTATTACTCTAGCTCAATTCATTAGTTTTTGAGATTCCAAGGGTACATCTTCCAAACTATAGGACCAAATTAACCTAGTCATCATGAAGAGAATGTTCTTCTTATTTCTTATCCTGATTAGAGAACTAGATCTTTTTGGTCAAATTGGGGTCATATATGGGTTGACAATGGTCAAACTTTTGAAAAATGTTTGGAAATATTCATTTTGACATAAAAGTGTGAAATTTAGCGTTTGGGTGAATTTTTGACTTAGTTTGATAGCGGCCAACCATGGTCAAAGATTGGTCAATAAGGGCATATTGGTCATTTTGACCTCAAACATGAAAAATTGGGTAATCTATCCAATTGGGAAAATTTTCAACTTTATTAGCATTCCCTTAATCCAGGATCAAAATGGTAATTTTTGTTATTTTTTGTGAAAAAGATGGGATTTTGGCAACTACCAAGGGAAAGACCAAAAGAAGTTTTTTTTTTTTTTTTTGGGTTACACTCCATATTCCAAATGTTTGATAACTTTGTTTAAAGGTAATTTTGAAAACTTTTATTTTATTTTTTTAAGAAATAACACAATAAATGGCGCTCCCTTAAAAAGTTGGATTTTCTGAAAATGACCAACAATTTGGGATGGATGAAGTAGATATTAAGGAAAATTGTTAATACTCCATAGGAATGTGGTGCTTCCTCTTCTCACATTCATAATAAACCTTACTATGAATTTAATTTGTGTGATCTACCATGAATGTGATGTGAGAAAGCTTCACATCATTGTATTAGAGAGTATCTAATAATTACTCATATATTAAGAATTTTTCAGCTTGGTTTAAAACATGATGGACAACTTCACTTATTTCTCAACTTTATGTGAAGATCTTTTTTTATAATTAACATAGTAAAAAATTATTTTTGCACCTAGCTCCATCTCACTTGAATCGTCTTAGACTTCTAAGTTATCAAAATAAGACATCTCACATAATTATCAAACCTGTATGAAATCATTCGTAGCTTCAAATGTTCTCCTCCGTATTAAAGTAGCTCAAATTTCAACCTCTCAGTGATAATCCTTTAACAGATCTGATGAGCAATAAATCAATCTTGAACATTCAAGCACAGCAAAAATTGCCACAAACAACCCAAATTAGAAAAATCCAGTTGTGAATCTTATTATCACTCGTATGAGAAATTTATATTATTGGTTCCTCCTCGACTTATTATATTGTTCATTGTCCCACATTGTTTAGATTTCATATTCTGCACCATTTTTAAAATTACATCGTATATGTTAAGGCATATCAAAGTGGCATACCATAGTCTCCCTTGGAAAAATTTTCGGGTTCCGCATTATTCAGAGACGGACCCACGTTGGGGCAGAGGGGGGCCATTCCCCCCCCCCCCCTCCCCGGGGCCCCCATTTTGGAAAAAATATAGCATTGCATGATCTCTATGATGTCTATCCTCTTTGTCTCTATTTTGCCACTGTGATAGACTGGTAGTGCAATGTGTTTTGTGTGTGTGAATTTACTATGTACTTTTGAAGTCTCTATTTTGCCACTGTGATAGACTGATAGTACAATGCATTTTGTGTGTGTGAGTTTACTGTGTACTTTTTAAGAAGTCATCCTTTGTAATAATGATTGAGTCTTAACTCTTGAATTGGAAAAAAAAATGGTCAAATAAGGACAAATGAGATAAAAAATAAAATAAAAAGAATAGAAAAACTTGGAACTGGCAATCAAAAAGTGAAGCCTATGGGAACTATGAATCAAATGTGTGCAATGGTTAGTAATAAATATTATTAATTGATGACGCTTGTTTGTTGGTTTATTTTATGAATTATTAACTATTTTTAGAAAATAATTTATTAACATTATTGTTGTTGTAGCTTGTGGGGTATGGTTTGTTTGGTTTATTTTTTGGACTAAATTTTGAAACTATAGAGCTATATAATATGGAAATAATGAAACTTTTATTTGAATGGTTGATGATGGGAAAATTATTATAATATTTGATTTTTTTTAAAGAGAAAAAATTACAAGTAATTTAAAGCTGATAATGCAGCATTGCCTCTAGTGTTGATGTCCCAATTCATGAAAATTTTCAAACAAAATTCCAAAAAATTACCATCGATTAAATCAGAATCAATTATAATGTTAATAAAGGGGGTGAAATTCAACAAAGCTTGAGTAGAAGTTAGTTTTGATTTTCATAAACTTTTTTATGTTTATACTTTGGCCCCTCCCAACTTCGAATCTTGGTTCCGTCCCTGGCATTATTGGTGTCGCATAATGCTTATGTTTTTAGACAAGAAATTCAGTCTACTCCAAATTGCATTTTCAAGATTATAAATCAGATTTTTTTTTTTTTTTTTGGGGGCACATAATCAGATTTTTTTTTGGCACATAACATGACATCCTAGTAGGCCACTTATAACTTACAAATAACGATTCATATCATGAAAAAAAAGCACCCCAAACCCCCTTAATTAAACATAATACTAACGGATGTGTACTAGGTAATCCAAGCCGGCAAGGGAAAATTATTGTATAGTCTTGGACTATTCTCCCTCCCTGTCATAGAGTGATTGGTCCCATGATGGGTGGAACCCACCCCTATGTGAGGGGGATGGAGTATAGTTCCGAACTACACATGACAAGGGCCTTAGTTTAATAACAGACTATAATGGAAAATGGAGGAAAAAATTGGCCGTTGCCATTTTTAAAAAAACAATCCAATATTTTGCCCTCTTTCCCAAACAAATTAGGAAAATGCTCATTTTTTGAAACTCGATTTTCTCAAAATTAAGTTAAGCTCTATAGTGGCGTTTTTAAGGAGCCTATAGTGACATTTTAAGGACCTATAGTGGCATTTTGTAACTCAATCTTCATGAAGTCGAGTTATAGGTAAAAAAAAAAATTTGCATGTAACTCGACTTCATGCAAATCGAGTTATAAAACGCCACTATAAGTCCTTAAAACGTCACTATAGGTTCTTTAAAACACCACTATAGGACTCCAATTTTTTTTTTTTTTTTTTTAACTCAATTTTGAAAAAATCGAGTTTCAAAAGATGAGCATTTCTTTTTTGAAAGGGGCATTTGCCCATTTTCTCTAGAAAATGGATATTGGGTTGCTCTATCCATTTTGTTCACAACAACAAATAACGTAGCAAAAGCTTGGGCAATACACAATTGTCTCACCTTGGCATGGAACTTAGTCCATAGAAATACAATTCTAGAATCAGATTCTGCATGTATTATATCCATAGGAGCATCATCAGCAAAATTTAATCATCAAACACTTTTTTTTTTTTGGGGCGATATCTTGCCCGTTTTAAGTTCGATCTCGGCATATGAACAGTCAAATTGAATGGAATTTAATTATCTACCATGTGGGCTAAAAGTTATCTTGATCAGATAGTATCGACACTGCTAAATAAGACCATGCTTCTTCTTCCTCTTCCTCTTTTTTTTTTTTTTTTTTTTTTCACCCACTAACTTTTATATTTTCCTCAAAGATGAACAATCAAGAATATTTACCAAATTAGAAAGAAAAAAAAAATCACATTTAAATTTATTAGTTTTGTCAGGTTGTATTCTTTGCACATAACCTTATCTCTTTTAAGTTTCTCCTAAAAGATAACATTTGGAATACAATCTTCGAGAAACAAGTAAATCCTGTTGGGCTAAAGTTGTGGTTTTTATTTATTTTTTTATAATTCGTATTGCATGTATTTTGTGTAGATTAATAAATGGCAGATATGAATATGTTGGGAAAATGGGCTTTTGCCTTTCTATTTAAAATGATTCAGCCCAATGCCTCTTTTTTGAAATTATTAAGCACTATATCCCTATTTTGAAACTTGATTTTAAAAAAGTCGAGCTTTACATAAAACTCGATTATCATAAAATTGAGTTCCAAGGTAACTCAATGTTATGATTATTGAGTTGTAGGTACCTTTTTGCCACACTGGCCTAGCAGCCGTGGCTTTTTCCAATTAAAAAATTCCAGCTGGAAAGTTAGTAATTCGATAATTGGAAAATTGAGTTCTGAATAGAATAAAAACAAAATTTACTGTTATCAAACTCTCGATTGAGTTAGTAACGTCTTCAAAGCGCCTCCTCTATCTCCCTCAGTCTATCACGATTAGTAGCCCAACTCCTTTTCTTTCTGCCTCAGTTGTGGTGGAGCTCTTTGCTGTTATCAGTAGACCAAAACCTAACTCAAAACCAAAACACAACCAAAAACCCTCATCGAAAACCCAAAACGCAATCAAAAACCCTAACCGTAACCCTCACCATCAACCTTATAAATCAGAGTTAAAGCTGGTGTGAGTTTTATCGTATTTGTTGTCTGAGCAAAGGATTAGAACTACATTAAGGTAATTTCAAAAATCTGGGTTCAATTTTTTTAGGTTTTTAATTTGGGTGTGAGTTGTTGTTGTTGTTGTTAATCATAGTTGTTGTTGTGTTTAATCCTAGTTGTTGTTTTATATCCAGGTTTTAATTTGAGTTGTTGTTTGATCTGAGTTCAACATGGCACATAAATGTTTTTTGTATTTGTTGTTGGTATACTAATGCTTAAAATTTTAGGGGAGTGAATCAAAATTTTGAAACTTTTGGGGAGAAAATCAAAATTATCCCAAACTAGCTTGAAGGGTGCAATTTACAATTTAATATTTTTTTGGGTAAGTTGATAAGTTGGAAGAGGGGAATTTGAACACCAATTCTCCTTATAAATAATAGCAAGCAATGCCATGGAATTAGAAGACCATTGGATGGTTTTGTGTGATTTTAAGTTAAACTTTATGATCACTACCTTTCAATCCCAAAAAACATATAATTTTTAAATTTTTAGAACCTTAAAAATATTTCAATTTAAATCATATAACCATTACACACAAACACAAATAACAATTGGTAAAAAATTCTTAAATAAGAAGTGTGGTATGACTTTAAGTAAAATTATGTTCGTACATGTGTTAAACATAATCAAATATGGAAAGAGAAATTATTATCTTCAACAAGTAAAGAAACCTCATCTAAGGTGTAGCTAAGACAATCCCATATACAATAGATGTATTCGATATACGTAGTTCACTATGTTGGGAACTAAACTAAAAATTGAGTAACATTTGGTGGGGTAAACAAAATAAGAAACCTTTCATGAATACCATAGAAGGAAAATTTTTGATACTCTAATTGTTCGTCTATTTTACATATGCATCAATATATTGATTATGTTCATCAAAATAAGAAACCTTTCTTGTGACCCCTTTTTCAATGTTGTCAAGTGTGAAGTATTATCATATGAGGAACGCGAGAGATGTGGATGCTTTCAGCTATATATAGTCATAATTCTAACATGGTTAAGTGCAATCAATATATGTCAAAATTAAATGAGTAACAAATTTAAAGTTGCCAATCTCTTCCCTTTTATTTAATTGTGGAAGCTCATGGGAATTTTTCTCTCTTTTTTATTCAAATTCTCCCAATTGTCTTTTAATTTTGTTTCCAATACATTTTTTTTTTTTTACAGTTTTGTATGCAAGTTGTTCGTTGTGTAATTTGGTGCATATTGAAGGTTTTCTGCGGAACATATTTCTAATTTTTTGAAGAATATATGAACTTTAGTATTAAAAACTTAGCATATGTAACATGGTTGCTTTCGAAATATCATGTTGCCTTTTGTGAAGATTATAACAAATGATGAATGAATGTAAAGTTGTAATTTGAATGATGGCTAAAAAAGAATCAAAAGTGAGATATGAAGTATGATTAATTAGTATGTAGAGCTTAAGCTTCTATGTGATATCAAGCTTAGTAGATTGATGTTGACCTTGATATTAATTTTGTGTTTATGCTTGAGATTGCTTTGGAATTTTTAATGAACTTGAGTTTGAAATTTGTTTGTCGGCTTGATTTAAGCTTGAGCCAAGTTTGAATATGTTATTTTTATTGTCAATCCGAGCTTGGTTATGCTAATGCATAAGCTTAGGGTATTTGTCAAATCCTCGTGCCTCTGTGAAATTGCAATATCTATTTTTTTTCCTAAAATCGAAAAAAAAAAAAAATTTTGCAATTTGGAGTTTTGTAACAAACCAGGTTCCCAGAGGTAGCTGAACTTCATTTTAGTGTTTTGGTTTGACATCAATGGCAAGATGAGTGTTTCCATGCTATCCCCGAAAACAAACTATGCTGCTTACCTTGTGTACAAGTTGACGGAGGAAGCCTATGGGTTTGATGACCCTCCTCCAACGGTCAATTGGAACTTCTGGAGCAGGTGAAGTTTACGAGCAGACTGTTAGTTTGGACCTGCCTATCGTGGAGCCAGGCCAGGAAGACCAGGTTGTACTACCGCAGCAGCTGCACACTTCACGTCCCAAACTGAGAAATGATGGGTGGTTAGAGATTGAGTTGGGTCAGTTTTTTAACGAGGAGGAGAAGATGAACTGCAGTTTGGACTAAAGGAGGTAAAAGATCTTTGGGGAAGTCTGCCTCATTGTTGAAGGATCGAGTCAGGCCAACAAAAGGTTAATAAAATTTGTGCTTTATCATCACTATGTAGCATTAATAAACTTTGTCTGTTATCATCATTATATTGTGTCAATATTACGTTATTGATGTACTGTCAAATTTATATTGTGTTAGTATTCTGCTTTATGGACAAATTGTGAACATCTTAACTACAAGCTTACCGGTAAAACCAAACTTTTTTCGTTCTTCTTGATTTGATCTTAGCTAAAATTGAGACTCAAAACCCTTGGGCAAACTGGAAATTAGATATTTTTTATTGGTTCTTCAATGGATTTGTTTAGATATCGCTTGTTACTGATCGAAAATTAAAAATACTATAGCAAAATAATTTTTAAATGATAAATAGTGCCGTAAAACTCAGTCTTAAAGTTTTTTTGGCTGAAAAAACTACTTGTAGGTCTCGTGAACAATGCACGAAATTCACTGTTTTTTTTTTTTTTGCAAAATGCAGTGTGTGTTTGGAACGCACACTATGTGTGGGTTGGATTCACATCCATGGCCATGTTTTGCTTTTTTGTGCGTTTTCACCTCTTTTTTTTTTTTTTTTACGCGTTTCAGGGTAATGCAGCTGCTGTTCATGTACTGCATGAACAATAGTCGCAAATTTTGACTTTTCAATCGTGAATAGTGCATTTGTATACTGTTTACGGACCCATAAATATCACTTTTCAGTAACTTTTTCATTAAAAATAAGTTCCACAATACTATTCACATATTTAAAAATTATTTTATTACAGTGTTTTTAATTTTCAGTTTTTAATTTTACCATTGTTACAGTATTTTTTGTTTTCAATTTATCAAAATAAGTTCTACCCAAATCGGAATTTATGTCGTTAACGAGGGTAATGATTTTTTTTTATTCGCTGACTTTAAACACAGAGGGATTTAAATCAAAGATCAATTCTATGGGAGATATCGGGAATTCCCATGAGCTACAAGTTACGAAGTTCAGGACAAGATGTTATGTTGATTGAAGAAACTATCAGTCCAATTTTTGACAAATCTTGTAGTACAATATGGTACAGTCGTAAATAGGAGAGTGGATTTACAATCATATAATGGTACAAATTAGGAGTATCACATTGATGTGATGTGACTCTGTTGGCAATGATGAAAAATAATTTCATATTATTTAAACATTAAAATTTATAATTTTAATCCTTAAGGCGAATTACAATTTATTCATCTGTGTTTTAGTCAAAATTTAAGTTGTTTACTTATGATCAAGAAAGTCAATACCGTATCGGAGGCTGTACCGGTTTGACCACCAATATGATATATTTCCGATACCGATCAATATCAGTGTACTGTTTCAAGTTTACCGCTATTTATATATATATATATATATATATATTAATTAATTAACAATAAATGTAAATTTTGTTTAATTGACTAGACATTTAACAAAAAATTATAAGGCAAATTCTAGATCTCTTTTTTACCCAAATCCAAAGTTGTTGCACATGTACAAGCCAAGGTCTTGCCAACATTTGGTACTACTTTTTTTAGTTTTTATTCTCTTCCACTATTTTTAGTATCTTTATTATTATTAATATATATATATATATATATATTCCCTATATCTAACTACTCCTTCCCTCGTTCTTATCATCTTGAATTTATTTTCTTTCACACTTTTTTTTTAATTTTCAATGCTTCACAGGCAGGCGGCAGGCCTAATTGATGGCTCTTCCCATTTTGTTTTCTTTTTTTCTACTCCACATCACAAGCCTGTCCTACTTGACACCTACCTCCAATTTCCAAACATGCTTTATTTTCACACGTTTGAACTTTACTCTTCAGTTTTCAAAGTACATTCATTCATTTATTTTTACTTCTGATTTATCTCCTTTAGTTTCACTTTCACCTCACCTCTTTCTCTAGTTTCATCTCCTCTCTCAAGTGCCACCATCCATCACCACTCAAGATTCAGTGAGAGGTCGTTGGCTTTAGTGAAAAAAGAGACAGTGAGTGTATAAGGTGATTCTAATTTCATTTTGCAAAACTATTGTGCATTTTCTTTCATTTTTCTCTTTCTTTCTGCTGGGTTTCTTAGCTTACTCAAATTTGCACCATCCTGCCCTTAAAAAACTGCCGAAATTACCAAAAAAAAAAAAAAAAGCATTTTCTGTTTCGGCCCGATATCATTTACCGGCCAAAACAACCAGATTTCGCCGGTACGGCCAGTACGTGGCCGGTATATTTTCCGGTAAGAAACAGGGGGTTGAGTGTACCGGTTCACTGGCCGGTACGGTATATACAGACCATACTAGTCGATACGGTACGAGATTCACTTCCTTGGCTGTGATTTGAATTATCTTTAATCAAATTTAGGTCAATCAGAATTTACTACATATCTTCAAGTATATCAATTCAAAATGGAGCTTATCTTGAAACCACTATAAATAGATGACATCTTCTCTTATTTTGAAAACCAAGTTTTCAAGAAGCCAAGACTCTGGAGAAATTCTGCCTCTAAAGCACCGAAAAATTTCAACTTAAAATCCAAGAATCTTCAAAGAACTTGAAGAACATTCAAAAAATGAAGAATATTTGAAGGACCTGAAGAATAGAAGAACGACAAATCTCTAACAAGCTTAAAGCCAAAGATTTGTTGTGAAGACTGTTTGATCCATCTTCCGTCCAAAGTGAAGAAAATTTTGCATTCAAGTCAAGATCACAAAGAAGATAAAATTAGAGTAGCACTTTTTTGTAAAAGAGTCAAAAGAGAGAAATTGTACTCACTACTTAATTAATACAAAATTATATTTATGACACTTTTTCAATTGTTTGATTTTCAAACTTTGTGAATTTTTGTGTGTTACATTTATATTTAAGGGTTTTTGTTAAAGAAAATTCATTCTTAAACCTTAAATAAAATACCGGTATTAGTAATAAGATATTTTCTAAGGAATTTAAGTTTTTATCAACCTAGTTGCAATACATTTTTTATACAATGTGTTCAATACTTAAATATGCCTAATTTTTGTAATTCATTTTGTTTTATCTTTTAGTTTTATTTTTTATTTTTTATTTTTTTTCTTATTCTCAAATAAGAATGTTATCTTTATTTGAGTTTATCTTTATTTGAGTTTATCTTTAATATTGGATTAGTATTTGAGATTGTTAGGATTATCATATTAGTATTTGAGATTGTTTAGGATTTGTTTAGAAGAGTTTATCTTTATCTTTGTAATTCCTGAAAGCCTAAGGTTCTTCAGTAGAACTAATCTAGGTGGGAAGCCTAGGTTGTCCTGCATCACCAATCTTGCCATAACAGCCCTCAAAAATTCTCATTCCACACGGTCATAGGCTTTGGCAATATCCAACTTCAATGGCATATCCCTTACCATTTCTCTTATTTGTCATTGTGTGCAGCAACTCAAAGGCAATAAGAGCAATGTCAGTAATTAATCTCTCCCCGGCAAAAAAAACACTGGGCAACACATGTTTTAATCAATTAGTCAACAGTTTAGAGATAATTTTGACCAAAACATTGCACAAACTGATTGGACGGAAATCCACTATTTTGGTTGGCTGCTTCACCTTAGAATAAGGCCTATGTGAGTATAATTGGCCTTTCTTAACAAGTGACCGGAATTGAAAAACGATTACCCGAGTAAGTTCATTACCAACTATATGCCAATACAACATAAACAAAGCTGGAAAACCATCTGGTCCAAGAGTCTATGTCAAGTGCATTTGAATAAGAGCTTGTCTAATCTCCTCTTGACTATAAGGTTGCAATAAATGCTCATTCATGTCAGCTGTTACCTTGGGCTGAATGGGATGGAGGCATTCATCAATACAAAAGGATTGAAGTGGTAAATAGCTGTTGGATTTTTTGAATATATAGTTTGTAGACAATTTTTCATCATTTTTTGCTTTCTTTTCTCTAGAGGAGGTGGAGTTGACCGCCCTCCTCTAAGGGCTTCAGTTGGAACTACTGGAGGAGGTGGAGTTTATGAACAGACTGTTGGTTTGGACCTGCCTGCCGTGCAACAAGGGCAGCAAGACCAGGTTGTACTGCCGCAGCAGCAGCAGCACACTTCACGTCCAAGGAGAGAGAGGATGGATGGTTAGAGATTGAGTTGGGTCAGTTTTTCAATAGAGGAGGAGAAGATGATGAACTGCAGTTTGGACTTAAGGAGGTAAAATCTTTTCGGTGAAGTCTGGCCTTATTGTTGCAGGATCGAGATCATGCCAACAAGGGGTTAATACAAATTTGTGCTTCAACATTACTAAGTGGCATTAATAAAATTTGTGTTACCATCACCATATTATGTCAATATCATGGCATTTATGTACTGTCACAAACTTATGTAGTGTTAATATTCTGCTTTATGGACAAAAGTTTGAACATCGAAACTACAAGCTTATTACCAGTAAAGCCTATCTTTTCTTATTGTTCTTGATTTTGATCTTTGGAACTATAATGAGCCTCAAAACCCTTACCCAAACTGTAAATTAAATATTAGTGCTCTTTGTTTTTTTTTTTTTTTTTTTTTTTTTTTTTTTTTACTTTAAGCATAGAGGGATTTGAATCAAAGTTCAATTCTATGGGAGAAATCGGGAATGCCCATGAGCTACAAGTTACAAAGTTCTTGACAAGCTATTATGTTGATTATTGAAACCATTAGTTCAATTTTTCTACGAGTCTTACAAAGTTACAATACAATATGGTACAACTGTAAATAGGAAAGTGGATTAAAAATCATATAATGGTATAAAATATGAGAATCAAATGATATAATTTTCACTAAAAAAACACGTGCTATACTTTCCTCTAACTTTAAAGTTTAATAAAAACATTTAAATTTTTTCATAGCTTGGTCTCCCAAAAAAAATTTAAATCCCTCCTTAAAAAATAAATTAGTCTTTTAAGGAACTTAATATATATATATATATATATAGTATTATCTCATAAAAATAAATAGAGAAATAAATTGTACAGATTTTATAAATGCCTCACTCAATTTCACTATTTTTGTGACAGTAATATATGATAATTATATATTTAAAGGGTTGTGGTTAAAAAAAAAATTCATTGTTAATTCTTAAATAAAATACCGGTATCAATAATAAAATGTTTTCTAAGGAATTTAAGATTTTATCAGCCTCATTGCAATACATTTTATATACTATGTGTTCAATAAGATGAGTTCAAGTTACACCTGGTGTAACTTTGTAAGAGTTACACTTTTTTTGGACCATTGATTTGCAAAAGATACAATGGTTAAAAATTCACTAATAATTATGTCATTATTAAATATTTAATGCTATGAAAAAGTCAGCTCACTCATTTAATACTGGCATTTTATTTTCTCTCTCCTTTTATTCATTAGAAGTTTAGATATTTTAGAACTCTTAAACCGTTACAACGAGAGATAAAGCAAGGAAAAAAAAATTGCAGTAGAAGAAGACAAAGACAACTTCGTATCCACAACAAGCCACTAGACAGGACTGTCCATTTGCATAGCCGTTAACTCAGACTGGAAGTGACTATTTGGATGGATTATGCATTTATGCATGTCAATTGCAATTGTAGTTGGACTTGAACATCCAAGTATTTCTCTTTTTACTGTACTTGTCTTTCAAAATATTTTATTTCCTCTAAATTTCTAGTGGCACAGAAATCCTTATAAAAGACATCCAATGTTATTCAATGAAATTTGTACATAAAAACCTTACATCAATTCACTTGTACAAGTGTGTTGTCTCCAACCCACTCATGTCAAGACTCAATATCAAAAGCATATATTGTAAAGCTCTCAGTTTTTCTTTTCATCGAACACATAATAAGAGCCTTCACGGAGGTCCTGGCATATGAGAGAGAGAGGTAGAAGAAGAAGACAATGATGGAGTGTGAAGCAATTGTATATATAATTCAATTGTAAATCCTTCTTGTTGAAATAAAAAGCAGTAGATTACTTTTAAATTCAATTGAATATATAATTGTATAAATTTTATTTAAAATAATTTAATTTTATCATCAAATATCTATTTAATTTCTTTTTTAGGATGAATCATTTGAAAGTAGGTGGTTGAAAATGACAAGGGCCCTTTAATAAAGTAAAAAACAATAAATAAGGAGAGAGACAAAAGTGGAAAGAAATAACATTTAATGATATCTTTTTTAACTATTAGATATCTTAGAAATCTATGGTGTAAAAAATGTGTAACTTTACAAGAGTTACACCAGGTGTAACTTGAACCCATCTCGTGTTCAATACTTAAATATTCCTAATTTTTGTAATTCGATTTGTTTATTTATTTATTATTCCTAATTGGACCCGACTCGCGAACTCGACACGATACTACACGAAATTAGCAGGTTATGGATTAAGATTTAATGAGTTTGTGTCATATTCGGATTGACATGACTAACTCATTTAATAAACGGGTTGGGTTAGTGTCCATTACATGAAACTCATTTGACCCGTCTGACCCATTTAATTAAATAACATTTTACTAATATACTCTTCAAACCCTAGGTGTATAAACTTATTAGTTGTTGTGGCTTATTTTCTTTGACATATTATGAATGACAATTTGTAATATTGAGATATATTTTAGTTTTGAATGAATATTTATGATACAGTTACTCATTAGTTCTAAATTTTATATTAATTTTCCCCTAGGAAATTGAGTTTTTAAGACATGATTTGCTAGCAAAATCAATTCTAACAAACTTGAAATGTTAGTTTCCTAAATAGTTTGAAAACTATGTTAACTAACGAAATTGTTTGAAAAATGGTGTTATTTTGGGGGAAAAAAAATCTTGTTTTAAGTGAAATAACAGTAGTTTAATGGTTAATTTGGCAAAAAACAAATACAAGTCAATAGGATGACATGTCACTTAACACCCAAAACTAATGGAAGGTGTTTTTTTGCTAACAAAATTAAACTTCAGGGTGTAAAATTAAAATTTTCAAATTTCAAGATGTAAAATCTAAGCAACCCCAAAATTTAGGGTGTACTTTGCAATTTAGCCTAAATTATATAATAGAGTAAAACTACAATAATTTTTGTAAAAATGTTGTAAAATAATTTATAGTCACAGCTATACTGTTGAAATAAATTTTAGAACATTCTTTTTAAAAAAAAATCAGACTGTAGAGAGAATAAAAACTTAACCGTTAAGCAATAAGCAATTAAAGCCAAAAAGAAAAAATGTGTGAGAGATAGAAACATAGGAGAAGAAATGTTATAAAATAATTTATAGTCACAGCTTTACTGTTGAAATAAATTTTAGAACATTCTTTTAAAAAAATCAGACCGTAGAGAGAATAAAAACTTAACCGTTAATCTATCCAAAAAAAAAAAAAAAAAAACTTAACCGTTAAGCAATAAGCAATTAAAGCCAAAAAGAAAAAACGATTTGCAATTTAGCCTACATTATATAACCAGAATATAATTACAAAAAAAAATTTTATAAAAATATTATAAAATAATTTATAGTCAGAGCTTTGCTCTTGAAATAAATTTTAGAACATTCTTTTAAAAAAATCAGACCATAGAGAGAACAAAAACTTAACCGTTAAGCAATAATAACCAATTAAAGCCAAAAAGAAAAAAAGTGTGAGAGAGATAGAAACATAGGAGAAGAAAATTATGGAAAAAGAGAGAGAAGGAGAAAGAAACGGTCCACCCTTCGTTGCAGACATATCAGTATTACCAGAGGGATGCATATCGGACATAGTTTCATTGACGAGTCCTAAGGATGCTTGCAGAGTGTGTGCGGTTTCTCATATATTCCGTGCGGCTGCAGAGTCCAACGCTGTCTGGGAGAGGTTCTTGCCGTCCGATTATCAAGCCATCATTGCTCGATCATCATCATCGGATATCTTGAATTTGTCTTCTAAGAAAAAGATCTACCTCAGTCTCTCCGATAACCCCATCCTAATTGACGACTCTAAAAAGGTGCTACTATCGATCCCTTAATAATTAATTACTATGTTACAAACTGTCTTCCTACTTTTCCACTTCTAGAACACTTAATTCTGTTTCTGAATTTGCTGAATGAAAAGAAGTAAAGGGGTCAGTTCTTGAATGAATTTAGTTATAGCGCCATCTGCGAATAGAAAAACAGAATAAAACACACACACAAAAGGAGCTTCTATCTCGGTATTCAAAATATGAAAGATTTGGTTTTATGTATGCTTGTTGCCATATCTGTACTGATCTTCTTTCTTTCTTTCTAGCAGAGCTTTTTCTTGGACAAATCGAGTGGTAAGAAATGTTACCTTCTTCCTGCAAGGGAACTGTCCATTATATGGGGCAGTACTCCTCAGTATTGGAGATGGATTTCTCTACCTGAAGAATCCAGGTCTGTCCCTACTCTATTTCAGTACTTCTTTTTTATTCATTATTTTTAAGTTTAGAGTTTTTTTTTTCATCTAGTTCTTAACCGTGTACAAGTAAAAATCAAACAGGTTCCCAGAGGTAGCGGAACTTCATAGTGTGTGGTGGTTTGACATCAGCGGTAAGATGAGTACTTCCATTCTGTCTCCCAAAACACACTATGCCGCTTACCTTGTGTACAAGTTGAGGAGCAGAGCCCATGGATTTGATGGCCCTCCTTTCAAGGCTTCAGTGGGAACTATTGGAGGTGAAGTTTATGAACAAACTGTTCGTTTGGGCCTGTTTGTCATGCAGCCAAACCAGCAAGACCGGATTATACCGCCGCCGCAGCAGCACACTTCACGTCCCAAGCAGAGAGAAGATGGATGGTTAGAGATTGAGTTGGGTCAATTTTTCAATGAGGGAGGAGAAGATGACGAACTGCAGATTAAACTTATGGAGGTAGAAGCTGGTACCCACAAGACTGGCCTCATTGTAGAAGGGATCGAGATCAGGCCAACAAAGGGTTAGTAAAATTTGTCCGTTTATTTGCACTAAGTGACATTGATGATACACTAAATTGCCATTCTATCAAACTTGATATTGGTCCCAAGCCAATTGGATGAGTATAAAATTTAGAGTGGAATTACTATCTAGACCTCAAATCTGTTGGGGCAGATTTGAGTGTACTAGCTTGTATGATTTTTATTAAATTGTAGCTTTAGAATCTGGCTTTCAGAATTTTATGGCATGTGTTAGACATATAGGGTAATATCCTTGTAAATTGGCATGACATGTTGATGTGTTTTGGTGACTCAATTGAAGTTTGGAAGTAAGTTGCACATTGTTGGATAAAGCAGTAAGAATGAATTGTACCACCTAACTTTGGGGATTTATTTCTCAAGTTAGGGTGAATGGATTGAGTTGTAAATTTGTGGCAGCTCTATTTAGTATGTATAGAGTATGGATGAATGTTCATGTACCTTAGTTCTACTTTTTAGTACACAAAGGAAAAATTATAAGCCCTGCAACTATAGTTTTTTATGATTAGTGCTCAGTTTTGTGTGTTTTGATGTTTTACACTGGTAATTGCATGTTTGAGTGTTTGGTTGCATTTGGGATGGTTGTAGGAATCACAGGGGCCTAGTTAGGGTGAAGAATTAATAGGGATAGGAACTTGAGGCTGTAAGAAACGAAATTATGGATTAGAACACTCCATGAGTTGAATAGTGTGCTTAATAATGAAAGTAACTGTTTTTTATATAGGAGCAGGACAAAGGTCCAAAACTCCTAGGAGGTCGCTGGTTCTATTCCTGAAGCATGTTTTTTTACCTATCAAAAAAAATTTTATTTAGGGGCAGGACAAGATCAGTAGGGGACTCCACTACAAGCAAAAGCATTTGCCTTGAGGTAAGAGATTGTGATATGAGGGTCTGACGGCCCATATTTTTGTAAACATGTGTTTTAAAACAAAGCTTTTTGATAAACATGATTATGCTTATGTTTCATTGAAATTAAGCGTGTTTTTTTGTCAAACTATACATGTGTTTTATAGTGAGATAATGAGTGAATCATGTGGATATGCAAGATGTTTATAACCTCTGTTTGAGACTAAAGATCAAGGAAATTATTATTATGGAAACAAATTTGTATTAAGAAAAGAATGTTTTTAGAAAGAAAATGAATTTCAAACGAAATGATATACTATTGTGGATCAAGTCAATGTAACATTGTACTCGGCATAGGCCGAGGAGTACATGACACAGTCAGATGAACTGTACCCTGATGTTTGTACCTAGGGGACGCATAATCAAATAATGGCTGGCCTTAATGGCCGGGTAGTTAAGTTTATGAAAATGATTTAATTGATTACAATCCTGTATATCTTTAATATGTTTGACACTATGATAGTTTTAGCTTTAGACTCATGAGTTTCACAATTTATGTGCAGTTATGATCTGCATAGGCATTTTCAGTATGGAAGTTATGATTCTCATGAATGGTGTATGGAACCCCAGTTATATGTTGAATTGATGATGCTTTCCAAGCTAATGATCACAAGTCATGTTTTACAGGAAATGTTTTCAAAAGATGTTACCTTATGTTATAAGCATGTGATGTTAGGATTGAATTCAATGGTTTTGTTGTATAGCTGGATTTGAGGTTAGCTAGGCCTCCAAGAATTGAGGAAAGGAAAACAGAGAGAGAGAAAAGGAAAAGACTGAATTGAGAATACACTTGCTTGATTGATTACTCTACAACAGATTGGTCCCTTATACCTCACCTTACAGCTGTCAATGACCCACCATTCTCTAACTAACTCTAACTGTCTTGCACTGTCACTAACTAACCCGTATAGCCATGCCTCAATTGACACTATACCCTACAATTCTGATAAACAAGTCTCATATAGGCACTTAGGCACTTATACTACTAATACACTATCAGGCACTTAGGCACTTATACTACTAATACACTATCACAGCACTTAGGCACTCATACTATTAATGCAACCATACCACATACCAACATACAGAATTATACAACATACAAAACTATGCCTAACATGTGATCTATGTTGATGTTTCCAGAATGAGATTGATATATGCTTTACGTTTTCGAGAATGTTATACGTGTTTATGCAAACTCTTGAAACTGTTTATAAGGAAATCATAACCGCATGTTAACAATACTTTTTTCTATCATGCAGGTTAGATATATGTTCATGTCACGCCTCCCTTACTGAGCAAGTGGTATGCTCACCCAACATTTTCAGTGAGCAGGTATTTTCCTTTTGCAGCTCAAAGTCTCAGCAGTGGAGGAGTTTATGTAGGAGTCATGATGGAAATGATATTGTGTTTTAAGACACTGAGTACCTAGATAGTTATGATGTATGGTAGGGGGAGATGGAACAATTTTAACGATGGCTATGTAAAAATAAATTCTGTTGTGCTATGTATATTGAGGTTACCTAATCATTATGTTATTACATTTGATGGTACTCTAGATGCTCTGATTCGTCACTTCCTGTAGATGGGCAAATCGTTCATATCTTATAGATGATAAATAGAATCACTTGATAAGCATGAGTAAAAGACTCGTAACAGGAAAAGAAAATTTTTCATACACAGTTAATTGGTTTGTGTTAATATCAGGTACCAGCTAAATATTAGCAAGTCCGTTTGACTCTGAATCCTGGTTTGGATTTGGGTATGACACTTGGTAATAAATTCTATAGAAAACGCAATTCTGCATAATCTTGTCCAGCCCTCGATTGAGCAAGTGTCCAACGAGAGCAGAAAAACTATCAAACAAACTTTCATTAAATACTTGCCTTTTCTATTTTTTGTTTCATTTGGTATTAGGCCAAGTATGTGTTTTAAAAAATTTCAGAGTTACCATGAGTACTGGACAGTTTAGACCATCTACTAGTTACCTATAAGATTTTAATGTTTAATTATTATGAGAGTAATTAATCATAGTCAATAAATCATTTTAAATAGCTCTTCTAAATTCCTTGAAAGATATGGATAGCTCTTTATGATCCTTAAAATCTTTAAAAATTTGAAGTTGCAGCATGATAGTTAGTATAAGCTGGAATAATAAAAGTGTATATTCCACATTATAATTGTAGAGATGGAAAATTCCCGACCTATCACAAGCTAACACGTCACACTACCAAGTCCACAAAATGCAGCCAATTACAAAGCGCCACATACTGCTGCTAGGTTTTACTATTACTATTCAGAAACCAACAGAAATTTGCCAAGTGTCATGCAAGAACCAATCATGCATCAGCTCGTGCAAGCGATGACATAAGCAGCCTCGCACGTGTAAGCAATGACCTAAGCAACTTCGCACGTGTAAGCGATGACACAATCATTCCAGCATGTGCAAGCAATGACATAAGCAGACCAATCGAGCTCTGCCATGTGTCACCAATCAGACTCCGCCACGTGTCGCTTACATACCCCAAAACTCCTATAAATAGAAGCCTTCCTGAGACATTTGGGAGGGGACCAGGCCATTAGAAGCACTCAGAAGTCCAGAAGCTCTACCGGAACCAAGCTCTAAAGCCTCCAAGAACTTCAACTTCGAATACGAAGAACATTCGAAGAGAAAATCATCCAAATCATCCGCCTAGATCCAAAAGTTTGTGGGAATCAAGCCTAAAGTGTCCGAAAACATCAACAAATCACAAATCAGTGAAGTTCTGCGGATTCAAGCCTCTAAAGCACCGAAGAACTTCCATCACAAACTTCGAATACAAAGAACATTCGAAGAGGAATCATCCAAATCGTATTCCTAGATCTCAAAGTTCACTAGAATCAAGCTCAAAAGCCTCCAGAAACATCACAAACCACAAATCAGCGAAACTCGACGAATTCAAGCCTCTAAAGCCCCGAAGAATTTCCATCACAAACCTTCGAATACAAAGAACATTCGAAGAGGAATCATCCAAATCGTATTCCTAGATCTCAAAGTTCACTGGAATCAAGCTCAAAAGTCTCCAGAAACATCACAAACCACAAATCAGCGAAGCTCTACGGATTCAAGCCTCTAAAGCCCCGAAGAACTTCCACCACAAACCTTCGAAGACGAAGAACACATCAAGAACACGAAGAACGTGAAGAACAAGGGATTTCTAACAAGCTCATAGCCAGAGATTTATTGTAATTCTGTTTCAACAATCTTCGATCTATCCCTCAACCAAATTGAAGGATATTTTGTATTCAAATCAAAATTACATTATTACAATTCCAATCAACAAGTCTTTCAAAGAGATCGAATCAGAGGATAACTCTTTTGTAATTACAGAGAATTATACCACATTCATCAATACAAATTCGCATTTGTGAAACTATTTTTACTCGTTTAACTTATTTCGAACCGAGAAATTTAGTCGTCCACATATTCTGGCACGCCCGGTGGGACATCTCTGCCTCTCATCTCATTCTCCTTCAAAGAAAGAAATCTTCATCATCTTGCTACCAGTTCAAATGGCCTCCAGCAAGAATATCCAAGCTTCAATAGCTACTTCAACTAAACTTGGTACGGTTACCACCAACAACTACATTGGTGTAATCAATTGTAGCCAACCCAAAACAAATAATCAACTTCAATCTCAATCAACCAAGGAAGCCAAGGTCCAGACAATCATCTTCTTAGACCCTCTTGCAAGAAACAAGGTCATCAACAAAGACGTCTCCACCTTGGAACACCTCAAGTATGGGGGCAAATCCCCTTCTTCCTTCACAAGAAGTTGGTCACATGATCTTTCTCCCATCAAAGGGAACCCAAAAAAATGAGATTTCATGTGCTCACTTCAATTCACTTCCTTCTCCATCATCTTGGGAAGTTGTGTCAGTCATGATGACTAACACCTCTACAATGGAAGAAAAGATGGTTGAAATGGAACAAAGGGTCGTCCTTCTCACAAAAGCACTTGAAGATAAGGACCTCCAAATTGCAACTTTAATGAACAAACTCGAAGTACAAGATCTTGGTGAATCAAGCCATGGTCATAAATTCACATCTGCGAAGGATGACGAAAGGAGAGAAATTGAAAACACTCCCCGACGAGAACAATCTACTTCGGTTGCTTCGTTGTCAGTCCAACAATTACAAGACATGATAATAAATACCATCCGAGCACAATATGGAGGTTCTTCTACAAGTTTTCTCACATATTCAAAACCTTACACAAAGCGCATCGACAACATGAGGATGCCAAATGGGTATCAACCCCCCAAGTTCTTGCAATTTGATGGCCATGGAAATCCTAAGCAACACATTACTCACTTTGTAGAAACTTGTGAGAACACAGAGACTCAAGGAGGCCTCCTTGTAAAGCAATTTGTCCGTTCGCTCAAAGGAAATGCCTTTGATTGGTATACAGACTTAGAACCCGAGTCAATCGACAGTTGGCAACAACTCGAAAGAGAATTTCTTGATCGATTCTATAGCACGCGTCGTACAGTGAGCATGATAGAGCTTACTAATACCAAACAGTGGAAAGATGACCTGTCATTGATTACATCAATCGGTGGCGTTCCTTGAGCTTAGATTGTAAGGATAGACTTTCTGAAATTTCTGCGGTAGAGATGTGCATCCAAGGCATGCACTGGGGACTTCTTTACATCCTTCAAGGGATAAAGCCTCGAACATTTGAAGAGTTAGCAACTCGTGCGCACGACATGGAGTTGAGCATTGCTAGTCATGGAAGTACAAACCCTCCCATACCTGAGGAAAGCAGAAAGGAAGTAAGGAGGAATGATAGGAATGCAAAAGTCAGCCTCAAAGACCCAATGGTTGTTAACACTACCAAAGTCAAGGTTCCAAGAAGAGAAGCGAAGGCAAATGAAAAACAGCTTGAAGGATGGCAAAAGAACGAAGTGCATCGCCTGACTTTTAAGGAACGTGAGCAAAAAGTATATCTGTTCCCCGATGAAGATGTGCCAAACATCTTAGAACAATTATTGCAATTGAAGCTGATTGAATTGCTAGAATGCAGGCGACCACAAGACATGGGGAAAGTTGATGACCCTAACTACTGCAAATATCATCGCATCATTGGCCACCCAATCCAAAAATGCTTCGTCTTCAAAGAACAAATCATGAAACTTGCCAAAGAAAACAAGATTGATCTAGACTTCAACGAAATTGTCGGGTCAAACCATGTGACCGTTACTTATGATGTACTTCCAACTCTCAAGCAGGGGGCAAACACCAACGAAGCTTACAAATTGATTGACAATGATGGCATAAGGATCGACTCCATCAATGGGAAGTTCCTTAAACACTTCTATGCTTGAACATCGAGGATTGCTCCTTGGCAAGAGCTTAAACTGCCCACTGTAATGCTATAAGGGTACATGATGTCTTCCCATTACCTTTGAAAGCATACCAATAAAGAGAAATTAATCCCACTCTATGTCACCAATTGCTAGTGTGGCGTAGTGGTTGGATGCCCAAGTCGCCCTTGAGAGGTCTCGGGTTCGATTAGTGGTGATACCCACTATTACACACTGAGCCCTCCTTTTTTGCAAAAAATCAAAAAAAAAAAAAAAAAAAAAAAAAAAAAAAAAAAAAAAAAAAAAAAAAAAAATTAGTACCTAATCATTTTTATTTTATGAAACCCAATAAAATAGTTAAGAGACAAATTAGTTTATTTGCTCATGGCCAAGCCCATTTGATTGCCGATCATTTTTTTTTTTCCCAACCCATTTGAATAGTCACTGTTCACCATTTATTATGAATTAAAAAAAAAATCAAAAAAAGCTAGATCTGAAGAATGAAGATGTCCATGCATTTAAAAATTGTTAAAGTTAAACATATAACAAAACCCAAGAAGGAAGTGCTTGACAGAAAGCAAGCATTTATGTGAGTAGTTCACACGCATAGCAAAGAAGAAATCTCCAGAAGCAATAAAGAAGTCTACAACATTTTTAGCAATACTTTCACAACAAAATTTATATAAAAAGTTGTTACTGGTTCTGATTTGAACAAACTATTGAAATTATTTTTTTACTCACCAATATTAACTAATAACAATCTATTACTTAAAATTTATTGTGAAATATTGTAAAAATATTATAGTAACTTTTAATTGTGATTTTTTATTCTTTTTATTATTATTCCCTTCTTTCCTGGCATCCATACGGTTCTTTTCCTTTTCTTATATTTTTTTTTCTTTTGTTTTTTCTCCTTCACGCACGTATCCCCATCCCCATCCCCATCCCCACTCCTCTTATATTTTTGTTTTTATTTTTCTAGACTCTTCCTTCTCCACATAGAGTGTCCTCTGCTTTTATTTTTCTATCTTTATCTCTAGCTCTGTTTCTCATTCTCTTTCTCTCATACTCTCACCCTGTCACACACACATTACCGGTGGAGAACAAAGCTAGAATTTAAAGCTTGCTTCGCCCAAGAGAAGAGTTTTTGAAGAGAGGGAGTTGCGTGATGTGCTCTGAAGAGAGAAGAAGAAGAAACATAAAGACATGCTGTGTTTTTTTGGAGATGGCAATGGCAGACATGATATACTCCTAAGCATTAGCAGTTGTGTTTCTTTTTCTTTTGTTTTTTTGTGTTTTTTTTTTTTTTAAAGGTTCAGAATCAAAGGGAACCGTGAGAAGCGGTCTGAGCACAGTTCTCAGAATCATGCGTTTAAACCGCGGTTTGAATAGTTCCCTGCTTTTGTGGCATAGACTGATTCTTAAGCTTAAAAGAACTGTGTTTGTGAGAGGTTCATAGTTTTTCCAATCGAACGTACGATTCGGTCCGAGTTTCAAAACCTTGCTCGACACAAATCGAGGAGTACCTGACACAGTCAGATGAATTGTACCCTGATCAGTGTCGGTTGAATACTATAAGCAACTAATGCAGTTGCCTAAGGCCCCAAGTAAAAATAAAGTCCCAAAATTTTAACCAATAGGGTTATTTATAACTAAGAAATAAAATAATAATTTTTTATCGGATAAAGTTTGGCTACAAAATTGGTTGTAGCGTTAGGCTACAATATTACTCAATATTTTTTTATTAGATGTGAATTTTGACAAATCCACCATTGGATGACATATTCTTCTTATATTTTCCATACTTGCAAAATTTCTAAAAAATTAAAGATCAATAGCTATGTTGTCAATTAATTATTTAAATTGCAAGTTTTTGTAGTTTAAAATTATGTATAAAATATAAACTTATAGATCATATAGTAAATAATATCTGATTAACACAAAATTTGATATGTATATTAAGAGCATAAAGAACATGCAATTCAATGGTTAGATTTTCAAATTATGCAATAATGTTTATTTTATAAAGTAAGGTTGTAACCTAAGGCTGTGTTTGTTTCGTGTAAAACATTCTCCGGAAAATACATATTTTCCGGAAATGCTATTTTCCGGAAAAGGAAAATATTTTTAAGTGTTTGGTTGAATTATGAAAATTTTTGTGGAAAATATTTTCACGTGTTTGGATGTATTCTAAAATGCTATTTTCCGGAAAATTTTTCACAAATTCCGGCAACAATTCAACAACAACAAAAAATTTCCGGTAACAAATTCCGGCAACAATTCAACAACAACAAAAAATTCGGAACAAATCCGGAACAACAACAACAACAACAACGACAACAACAACAACAATAATCAGTTCATCCAAAAAAAAAAACAACAACAACAATCAAATTAAAAAAAAAAAAAAAAAAACGGAGAGATCGAGGAAGAGAGAGTGTGGAGGCGACGGGGTACCGTCGGCGACGAGGTCGAGGTTCGTGGGTTGCTCTGGGTTCGTCGGTTCGTGGGTTGCTCTGGGTCGAAGGCGATGGGTTGCGCTGGGTCGAAGGCGATGGGTTGCTCTGGCGGTTGCTCTGGGTCGTGCGATTGCTCTGGGTTGCGCTGGGTCGAAGGTCGCCGGCGGTTGCTCGTGCGAAAGTCTGGTCTGGGTCGCTGGAGCGGATCGGAGCTTGAGGTCTGGACCGGATCGAAGCGGAGGTCTGGACCGGATCGGAGGTCTGAACTTGCTGCTGAGCTTGGAGCTTGGAGCTTTGGTCTGGACCGGATCGGAGTACTGATCGAAGAGTGTGAGAGAGCTTTGTGTTGCTGTGTGAGAGAGAGTTGCTGCGTGAGAGAGCTTGGAGAGTTGAGAGAGTTTTTTCCGGAAATTGGTTTAAGGGAAAATAGAAGGTGAAAAGCATTTCCGTCTGTTTTGGGGTTATTTTCGGTCAAAGGGGAAATTATTTTCCGTTGACCCAATTTTCCCAAGCAGCCAAACACCATTATTTTACGAAAATTGATTTCCGGAAGTAGTTTGAAGTCGAAACAAACGCAGCCTAAGATTACAATCAATTTTGTAGCTAAACTTTTTCATTTTCTATCAAATAAAAAACAAAACAAAAAAGAGAGAGAAATGTTACGTCCACAACATTTTTCACAATACTTTTACAACAAATGCTAAGTAGCAGGTTGTTACAACCTGTTATTGATGGCAAAAAATAATTATAGCAGTGGATTCAAATAGAAAATAAGAAGCAACTTAACACCTATGATTTGTTGTAAAAAATATTGTGAATGTTGCACTTCTAAAAAAAAAAAGAGCAATACATAAAAAATAAAATAAAAAACATATATATATATATATTCTACGTGGTTCATGTTAATTAGTAATAATTTTGCATTTAAAACAAAGTAATCAATTTTCGCCTTAGGCCCCTAATACATCAAGCCGCCCCTAACCCTGATGTTCGTACCTGGGGGACGCATAACCAGATAATGGCTGGCCTTAATGGCCGGGTAGTTAAGTTTATGAAAATGATTTAAATGATTATGATCTTGTACATCTTTAATATGTTTGACAACATGATAGTTTTAGCTTTAGATTCATGAGTTTCACAATTTATGTGCGGTTATGATTTGCATAGGCATTTTTAGTATGAAAGTTATGATTCTCATGAATGGTGTATGGAACCCCAGTTATATGTTGAATTGATAATGCTTTCCAAGCTAATGATCATAGTCATGTTTTATAGGAAATGTTTTCAAAAGATGTTGCCTTATGTTATAAGCATGTGATCTATGTTGATGTTTCCAGAATGAGATTGATATATGCTATACGTTTCTGAGAATGTTATACGTGTTTATGCAAACTCTTGAAACTGTTTATAAGGAAGTTGTAACCACATGTTAACAATACTTTTTCTATCATGCAGGTTAGATATATGCTCATGTCACGCCTCCCTTACTTTGCAAGTGGTATGCTCACCCTTAACATTTTTAGTGAGCAGGTATTTTCCTTTTACAGCTCAAAGTCTCAACAGTGGAGGAGTTTATGTAGGAGTCATGATGGAAATGCTATTGTGTTTTAAGAAACTGAGTACCTAGATAGTTATGATGTATGGTAGTGGGAGATGGAACAATTTTAACGATAGCTATGTAAAAATAAATACTGGTGTGCTATGTATATTGAGGTTACCTAATCATTATGTTATTACATTTGATGGTTGTTGATGGCCATTTTTGGAAGCCCAAGTAGAAAAGAGAAGCCCAGCAACGTGGACAGGAAAAAAGGTTGTTAAATGGACAAAAAACCTATTAAACCCAAGCAGTAGGAATAATGGATCATAAACCCATAAGATAAGCAACTGGGCCTCGAAATGGAAAATGGGCTCAAAGCATCCTGGAAAGAGAGAAAAAGCAAACCATGGGCAATATATGATATGGAAAAGCGAGAATGGGACGTGGCAGACCCAAAGTAATGAAAGCAAAGAAAGTAAAGAGTTAATGGTAAGCCCATGAGCCCCAAGGATGAGAACAAGATAATTAGGCCGGGGAAGCCCAATGGAATTAGTGAAAGCCCATGGTAATGCATAGTTAGGAAAAGGGCTAAGGAAGCCCAAGGAAATCAAATGGGCTAAGGATGCCCAAGGAAAAACAAATGGGACACAGGAGCCCGTGAAGTAATGTAATAAGGAAAACTAATGGTCATACTGAGCCACTAGGGAAAGAATAAACGGCAGGCCTAAAGAGGCCCAACAGGATTGAGGAAAATAGCTTTGCAGCAGGAATAACAGAGTGGTATGGCAGGAGGGTAGCAAAAAAGAATGGGCTAAAGGAAAAGGCGAAGCCCATCATCAAACAAGGCCTAGCCCTAAGCGGGGCAAGTCATAAAAGAAAGGTAAACTAGAAAACAATCAAGGACGAACGGCAGACTGAACAAGCCAACCACGGCAAACGCATAAGCAGCAGGCAGGTTTTGGACACACATGGAAGAGAGGCATGCGCAAGGCTCAAACACCACCAGCCTGTACCCAACCAATACAAGACATGGTGAAGTCGTGGGTCAGAGGTAAGAGGACATGGTTTGGTGGTGGGGAGATGGGAAAAACCTATTTTTGAGGTTCCTACTCAGGCTTTTTTGGGGGAAGTGTCCTGCTAGGATGACATACCACCCAAAAGAGGCAAACTAAGTTGGAACCACTAGGTGTATGCCATAAGAGTAGAGAGAGAGAGAGAAAGAACCCAGATCGTAGCAGGAAAGGGTGCCACAACAGACAAACAAACAAAATACCCTTCTTTGTCTAGTGATGGGGAGTTGCACGTAGACGGTCCAGTGGTGGTTGGCAAGTACACCAAGACCAGACAAAGGTGGTTAAGGGCTAAAACAGTTAAATCCAATCACGGCAGGTACTATAAAAGGGGATCCTTGCCGTGCACAGAAGGAGGACCAATAACAAAACAAAAAAACCATAACCTCAATAACAAGAATCTCTAAGAAAAAAATCAGAAAATAGAAAAACAAGTGTGAAGGAAAGAAAGAAAAGATAAGAGTAAAATTAAAAGAAAGAAACGAAATAGAGAGTGAGATCTGCAGGCATGCACCAATAGGTTGATTCCCTCTCTCCTTCTCAAAATCTTGCTCTCTATCAAAAAAAGGCAAAAGGATTCCTTTAGGCACCAACCATTCAAGTTCATTTCCCTCAAAGCAATTAATTTCCACAGCAGAATTTTCCTGGGAGATTAAGTGCGTTGAGAGGAGGCGTTCTTGACTTAATTTCTTTCTCTTTTGATTAACCTATATATTACATTTTGTTCCCTTTGCTTTCTTTGTAAAAGTCATTGTTATTATTGTGGTTATGTTTCGTAGATAGGGATTATTTGGTCATTTTCCATTAACTAGCCAGAGTGCTCTATTTTGTTGTTATTATTATATCTACCTACCATGGCTCATCTGAAACAGCTCTGTCTGCCATAAGCACACCCCCCTGGCAGACAAGGCATAGTTTGCGCACAAAACGGATCAAGTTGAGTTTCAATTAGATCGGTCTCAACTCCCTTTACTCAGAACACTTGGGCTTAGTACTACAGGAGGCAGCCCAACCCATTACGACCAAAAGGCCCTCTACAATGGTACTCTAGATGCTCTAATTCGTCACTTCCTATAGATGGGAAAATTGTTCATATCTTATAAATGATAAATAGAATCACTTGATAAGCAAGAGTAAAAGACTCATAATAGGAAGAAAAAAAAATTATACACAGTTAATTGGTTTGTGTTAATATCAGGTACGTGCATAATATTAGCAATTCGGTTTGACTCTGTAAATCCGTAATACGAGATTACCTGTCCTCTGTAAATCCGTAATACGAGAGACAACACAAAATGCCCCGTTAATCATCTGGACAAACACATGTAGGTAATCCCAGGCTCAGCAACTGAGAGAGGAGACCAAATAGCCACTCCAACTCTGTAGGCCATATAACTTTTTTTAAGGATAAAAATGTAAATACGTCTCTATCAAAATATGGCAAACAAGGTTGTAAGTGAACCAAGAATAGAACGAGTTTGGCTTAAGAAAAAGCTTGTTTAAAGTTCAAGTCTCAAGAGCATTCACATCAGCCTAATGAGTTTTTAATCAAATTTAGTCTTAAAAACTCACTTTTATTAGTTTAGTTAATCTACTACTTAGGCTGCGTTTGTTTTGGTGTAAAATATTTTCCAAGTGTAAAATGTTTTCAAGTGAAAATGTTTTGGGGAAAAGAAAATATTTTCTAGTGTTTGGTTGCATTATAAAAAATACTTTGAAAAATATTTTCTAGTGTTTGGTCGTATTCTTGAAAATGCTCTAGAAAATACATTTTTATCAGGTTTCTCACATTTTCCTAAGATCCAAACAAATATTATTCCAGAAAATCTCAATATAAACACAAAGAAACAAAAAAAATCAAAACAAAAAAAATTGGCCCCCTTCCTCAAACAAAACACCAGTCGTGAGAGAGGTGAAGAGAGATGGCTTGAGAGAAAGAGATGGGTAACGACGGTGGCAACATCGTGAGAAATGGTATCGAGCTTGGGGCTTTGGGCAATGAGATCGGTGGTTCGATCTAGAGGCAGCAGCAACAGTGGGGGTGGGTGGTGGGTTTTAGATCGGTGACATGCAGTTGAAGATTCGGCCATGGTTGATCAGAGGAAAAGAGAGAGAATGAGGGAGGAAGAGAAGAGGGGCGGTGGACGCAGCTTGCATGGCGAACGGCAAATGGTGGACGAAGCTTGCACAGTGGTCCGATTCCTCTGGTGCTCTCTCTCTCTCTCTCTCTCTCTCTCTCTCTCTCTCTCTCTCTCTCTCTCTCTCTCTCTCTGGGTTGTTAAGTTCTGAGTGAGGCTGGAAATCAATTGAAGGTAAAATGAGTATGTAATTGGTTTTACAGAGTTAGGGTGTCTATTTTACGGTAAATTGAAATTTTTTTGCAATTTGACTGAATTTTAATGCGTATCCAAACACCCTTAAAGGTGTAAAATATTTTCCGAATTTCCTTTACCACCGAAACAAATGCAGCTTTACAGACAATTACATCAACCTCAGTACTCCATCATTATTCTATTTTAATATTATTTTCTTTCTCCACAAATATATTTTTTAAGAGAAAAATTAATGGATACCCTAAGGGTATTGGTTTAAGAAATATACATAGAAATCTTTTATAAATTTTAAAAAAAAAAAAAGCAGTTAATGTTTTTTACGGCTTTTTATATTCCCTAGGAAAACTTTCCTAAAATGGTTTTCTAACCATTGCTCTAAGGGTATCTGTTAAAATGAACTTTTTTTTTAACTCATCCTTCTCAAATTGTGAATAAAATAAGATTTTTATCTGGTGTATTGAGTGGATAGTACTCAATTGATGTATCGAGGACATTGTTCATTGTTAAGTTTTTAGGGCAAAATATTAAGACTGATGTGTGGAAGTTTTGGGTGAGTTTATTTTTATTTTTTTAGATACTAAATGTTGCTTTAGCTAGGTTGATGAGAATGTTCTAAGTTTAAAATAAATTATTATGTGTAAAAAAAAATTATTAAATAAGTCAAATTCAAATATAATAATATGTTCCTCAACAAGCTTGTGAACATGAGAGGTCAATTAACTATATGTAATACTATATTTTCATATGTATAATTGTCTAAAAATATATTTGTATAAAATTGAAATTGAATTGTATAAGTTTATCAATATGTTCATATGGTATTAAATTATTATTTATAATTTTCATAAAATCATGAAAAGATAAAACATTTTAGTCATGATCTAATATTGAAAATCAATAAATTAATCAAGTAACTCTTGAAAAAATTTGAGCTTATTCGATAAAAAAATTAAGCCAAGCTTAAACATAAAACCTTGTTTAACAGTTTACGCACCTGAAGTTTGACTGAATTTAAGTTGCCTACATGTGATTTAAAATCTTATGATGCAAGTGTTCCGATGGATTACTTTTTATTTTATTTGATCTTGTATTTTTATATTTTTTGTATTTTTAGAGGAGAGAGACATAAAAGTGAAGTAAAATTACATATTTGGTCATGTTTTAGATAGACTATAGAAATTTAATTGAATCAACCTCAAGTTGGTAAAGCATCAAACTTTTAACTACAAATAAATAATTTAAATTTCGACGAAAGCTAGTGAGGTAACTTTTAATATCTCACTCAGCTTGGTTGGTTCACCGTCGGCGCCAAACAAAACCAAGCCCTAAGTTATTTGACACTTTACGGACCTGAAGTTTGATTGAAATTTAAATTGTCTACCTATAGTTTAAAATCTTATGATGCAAGTGTTCCGATGGATTACTTTTTATTTTATTTGATCTTTAATTTTTATATTTTTTGTATTTTTAAAGAAGAAAAACATAAAAGTGAAATAAAATTACATATTTGGTTATATTTTAGATAGACTATAGAAATTTAATTGAGTCAACCTCAAGTTGGTACTTTAACTACAAATAAATAATTTAAATTTCAACCAAAGCTATTAAGGGGTTGGTTCACCGCCGGCGCCAAACAAAACCAAGCCCCAAAACTTTCCTGAAGCCTCACTATGATATGAGAGAGCGAGAGAGAAAAAAAAAAATTAGAGAAGAAGAAGATGGCAGAGGCAGAACGTGAGCGGTTACGCTCAAATCCAGAATTACCGGAGGAGTGCATGAGGGAAATAGTATCACGGTTGAATCCTAAAGAATGGTGCAGAGGGTGTGCCGTTTCGCAAACATTCCGTGAGGCTTGTGAGTCCGACGAAAACTGGGTTACATTTTTGCCTCCTGATTGGTTCGCTATCCTTTCCAGAACATCGGCTCACTTGCATTTCACGTCTCTGAAACAGCTCTACCTCCATCTCTCCGATAACCCCTTTTTAATTGACGGCAATTCAATGGTACTTTCCTTGTTTTCCCTCTTCTACAACTCCAACTCGCTCACTTGTTGCTTTGGGTTTTGATGTTTAGGTCTCGTTTCAAAGCCCAAAAGGGCCAAAACCCTTTTGAGCTTTCAATTTCTTTTGTCCTGAAACTCAACATGCCTAACTGCTTAAAGAAATTATTTGTAGTAGATGCTTAAGATAAACAATCCATTTGTAGTAAAAAATCATATATTTGTGAAGGGGTAAAACATTTTAGTTATGGTTTTGCTATATATAAGAAAAAAAAATAAGTTAATAAAGTAACTCAACTTTGCTTGAATATGTAATTAGTTATAGCGCCGTCAGCAAATAGAAGAACAGAATCAAAAACAAAATACACAAAACACAAAAAAAGGAGCTGCTATCTCTGAGATCAAATTATGAATGATTTTGTTGAATGTATGCTTGTGGCCAATAAAAGTAGCACCATGCTGAATATAACCATATCTGTGCTCATCTTCTTTCTTTCTTTCTAGCAGAGCTTTTTCTTGGACAAAATGAGTGGTAAGAAATGCTACCTTCTCTCTGCAAGGGACCTGTGCATTATATGGGGTGACACTCCGTTTTGGAGTTGGGTTTCTAAACCTGAATCCAGGTTTCTACCTAAATCCAGGTCTGTCCCTACCACTTTCGCATTCCCTTTTTTTTTTTTTTTGGTTTTTGTTTAGGCCTTTCATTTAGTTCTTAGTTATGTACATGTAAAAACCAAACAGGTTCTTGCAGGTAGCTGTACTTGATCTTGTGTGGCGGTTTGACATCCATTGCAAGATAAGTACTTCCATGCTGTCTCCAAAAACAAACTATGCCACTTACCTTGTGTTCAAGTTGAGGAGCAGAGCCAGTGGATTTGGTAGCCGTTATCCTTTAAATGCTTCAATTACAACTACCCAAGGAGGTGAAGTTTATGAACAAACTGTTTGTTTGAGCTCGCTTGCCAGGGAGCCAAGGCTGCAGAGAAAAGATGGATGGTTAGAGCCTAAGATGGGTGACCTTTTCAATGAAGGAGGAAAAAATGATGAACTGGAGATTAGACTTAGGGAGATAGAATCTGGAAGGTGTAAGTCTGGCCTTGTTTTTGAAGGGATTGAGATCAGGCCAACAAATGGTCAGTAAAATTTGTGCTTTTATTATCACTAAGTAGCATTGATGATACACCATGTTGCAATTCTATCAAACTTGTCTTGTGTCAATACTTTGCTTTATTGTCAAAATATTTAACATCTAGATTCTAGAGTATAGTAGTGTATCTGTAGTTGATGTTGCGTTACAAGCTGTTTGAGTATAGAGAGAAGACAAGTCTCAAAGTAAGAGAAAGAAACAAAAAT